>NW_028270141.1:121103291-121218999 GCF_037043375.1 Chiloscyllium plagiosum | reverse complement strand
TGGGCAATTTAGCACGGCCAATTCACCTGGCCTGCACATCTTTGGACTGTGGGAGGAAACCGGAGCACCCGGAGGAAACCCACGCAGACACGGGGAGAATGTGCAAACACCACACAGTCAGTCGCCTGAGGCGGGAATTGAACCCGGGTCTCTGGCGCTGTGAGGCAGCAGTGCTAACCACTGTGCCACCGTGCCGCCCATAACTGAGCTCGACACAGTTCCACCCCAGCCCAGACTCTTCCATCGAGCAAGTAGCAGGTGCTGGGCTGACTCCCCCAGCCTGGATTCTCAGAATAAACTGAGGCTCCAGGTTCACAAGTAGGCCCAAGTGCCTGAAGGAGCAGAAGCATCAGCAAAAGGAATGAATGGAAGATCAGGGCAGCATTTGGAAGAGTGTCAGATCGGGAAGAGGAGGCTTCTCCCGGCCCAACAACAAGGTGGCTTCCTGCAACCTGGTATCGTGTTCTCATCCCAGCATTCTTGTTCCAGAATGCCAGTCTTATTTTTTCTTTTTTTTCCAGAAAACTAAACAGGGAGTGCAAACACCCTGTCCTGGTTATTTTTTTAATGTCAGAATGGCAGTCTTATCCTGGCTGTGTCTTCAGAATCCTCCATTATTCCTTAAAATTAGCTTTCCCTGAGCCCCAGGAGCCATTAGCTGAAATGTGGTGAACTTTGTCTTTAAAAAAAAGGAGAATTATTTTGTGTAACTTCTGTCATTAATATAAGCATCATGGTGTGGCAACTTATAAAACTTTTCACTGTATTTTTCCATGTAAAAGTACACATGATAATAAACTTTTTCTCTACACAATTTTCAGCTAGGCCTTTCCCCAAAAATAAACTTCTCCATCCTTACTACCAAACTGAGTGGCCTTAGCAATCTCCATTTGCCTAATAACAGAGATACTGAAGTGAACGGCACTAGAAAGGAAAATTAGGTAAATACCCACATAAAGGAGAAAGGGAAAGGATCAGGTTGGCGGATGCTTAAATGCCCACTAATTGTGTTGTTAACTGCGTGTCACTGTCAGTCATAGAGATGTACAGCACGGAAAAATAGACCCTTCGGTCCAACCCTTCCATGCCAACCAAATATCCCAACGCAACCTAGTCCCACCTGCCAGCACCCAACATATCCCTCCAAACCCTTCCTATTCATATACCCATCCAGATGCCTTTTAAATGTTGCAATTGTATCAGCCTCCACCACTTCTTCTGCCAGCTCATTCCATACTCACACCACCCTCTGCGTGAAAAAGTTGCCCCTTAGGTCTCAGTGTTGAGAGGTAGAAGAGGAAAGCTGGACGAATAACGTTGGTGTTTAGGGTGATTGTTCCAGGATGTCTCCCCCACCCCCGGATCCCGCCCGGGTGGGTGCCGCTGCTCGAGCGCAGGCTTTGAAAACTCACGCGCTGTCAAACCGTCAACGGTTGCGGCCGGAGCCCCTTCGGCGACGAGAAGAGGCGGCGCCGGCGTCTGATTTATCCGCAGACAGAAGGGAAGCAGCGGGAGAAAGCAAAATAAATCGGTCACAGCGAGAGGAATCTCTCGAACAGAAACTGCGAGTATCCCAAACAATAATTACTCAGGATCTTAATTGATATCCAAAGATCCGGCACAGTCTCTCTCTCGCGTTCTCCGCTCCCCCCTAGTCGAGTCAGCTGATTTACAAGTTAATCCTTTAACGGAATGGAAATTCAAGATCTTCACCTCCAGGAGACTTCCTACCGATAATAATAAGTTGCAACACTACGCACGATGAAAACCGTCAATGTTTTATGGGGAAGTAGCGAAAGCCTGGAATCCGGAATAAACCTTTATGAGGAACTGACGATCTTACCGTTCGCCGAAGAGACAGACTTCTGCCAGGTACGAAACGCGATTTTTAAAAAAATTCACGCAATTTTACGTGAGCAGAATGGGGCATTTAACTCCCTATACGGAGCATAGCTCCCCAATATCATCGGCCCGGTGGAAAGGGCAATCTGAAGTTAACCAATGTGAAAATTACAAAAACAATGATTCGAAATAATAAAGGGAAGCTGTGAATCCGGAAAGCCAGCGCAGAACTACAGTTCCCAGAGAGCACTATGCGCACGCGCCCTAGCCCTTCTCGCAGCCCAGTGCCAGTGTTTCTATAGTTACTGACTCAAAATCACTGCAACACGAACCATGAGACAGGTAATAGTGATCGAGTGATTTAGCAAAATAAAAGTCAACATACGTAAAATGCAATAGTAATCCCACGATATAATTGTAAGATTTATTGTTGCATGAATTGAATGTAAGTTGTAGGTCTTGCGTATTGCATCTGAACGAGTTAATTGTCGCGGAAAGCTGTTAGCAAATTGAAGAGGAAAACATTTGAGTACCTTGGTGAAAACTTAAGTGTTTTCAAAGGATGCTAGCCAAAATGATGGAAGTAAAAGTTGTGAGTGAAATTACAAGGAACATCTTAAGTAGCAAATGTAATTTGGAGTCTTGAGAATCTTATTCCTGTCTTTAAAAGGCAGAGGATGCAAAATATTTATTTTTAAAGCTGGAGTAGATAGTCTTGATTATCAAGGAGATGAAAGCATCTACGGATATGCAGGAACATAGAGTTGAAGGTAAAATCAGATCAACTGTGAACTCTTGAATAGTAGAATGTGCTGGAAAGGCCAAGTGGCCTACTCTTGTTTAAGGTTCATATGTTTGATTGAATTGTGAATTTGCGACAATGTTTTCACCCACATTTTTGATTTTTAAAAATGATTGTTTTACACAGTAGAGCATGGAACCTGGAGAGTTGAAAGGCTATCTGGTCCTTCATGTTTGCTCAGCCATTCATGAAGAACATGGATGAGTTGAACCGAAAGTTCTGTTTCTGTTCTGTACAACTCTGTGACTCTATGATTCTAATTAAGTGATCCTCAAATGCAACCACATGTTTCTGCTCAATGTACATATTCCCTGATTCCCGTAAAAAAACAAAAATATATCAATGTCACACTTTAACATACTCAGTGACAGAACACTTATAGCGGAGATTCACATGGATGATCCCTGGAATGACAGGTCTAACATATGAGGAACGGCTGAGGATACTGGGATTGTATTCGTTGGAGTTTAGAAGATTAAGGGGAGACTTAATAGAGACGTACAAAATAATACATGGCTTGGAAAAGGTGGATGCTAGGAAATTGTTTCAGTTAAACGAGGAGACTAGGACCCGTGGACACAGCCTTAGAATTAGAGGGGGTCATTTCAGAACAGAAATGCGGAGGTATTTCTTCAGCCAGAGAGTGGTGGGCCTGTGGAATTCATTGCCACGGAGTGCAGTGGAAGCCGGGACGCTAAATGTCTTCAAGGCCGAGATTGATAGATTCTTGTTGTCTCGAGGAATTAAGGGCTACGGGGAGAACGCTGGTAAGTGGAGCTGAAATGCGCATCAGCCATGATTGAATGGCGGAGTGGACTTGATGGGCCGAATGGCCTTACTTCCACTCCTATGTCTTATGGTCTTATGGTCTTATAGCAATCTGATTGAGAATTCCGAACAGTCAATTCCTAAGGTTCATAATTGTATGTGTGAAGAAACTGCTCCTAATCTTAGTGCCAAATGTTTCCTTATGTTAAGACTTTCCTTGTGTTCTGGACGTCAGATGGGGAACAACATGTGTTTTGGCAAGATCACCTTTCAATCTTCGAAACTCCAATAGTATCACTCCTGAACACAAAATCAAAATACTGCAGATGCTGAAAGTCTGAAAAAAATTAGAACATGCTAAAATATTCAGCAGGCCAAGAAGTATTTGGTAATATCATTAACATTTTAGGTCCTTTCAACAGTCTGAGGAAAATTTAAAATGGAATAATTTTTTTTTGAGCAAGTGAAAAGAGGAAGGGAAAAGGAAGAGCAGAATGAAAGATCTGCATAGGACAGAGGGCTGAAGGGATTAATTAACCAAAGCTTTCATGATAAAACAAGTGTCTTTACCATAAGAGAGCTCTTTGATCCTATTAATTAATTCACTGTACCTTCAATGCACCCTTTTGAAGGCAAGTTAATTCTTTGGTATGCTTTACATCTTTCATATGGTCCATGTGTTTGTTCAGGACCATTGCACCTACTTGAACTTAATACATCACTGGACTTTACATCGTGTTGACCATACCCTTTACTCATGCAGAACCATTTCTGTGGTTTCTGCACCAAACCTTGTTTCCTGAAGTAAACTATCTCTCGCTTAACGGAGTCTTGTGTTCAACATTGGCATTTGCCAATGGCGATTTACACACCCCAAATCCAGAAAGATCAGATTTAACCTGGTACGGAGTCTTCTCACCATTAGCAAGACTGCTAGAGCTATTCCTGTAATTACATGAGGGATGGACTAATAATCAACTAGGAACTGGGACAGTTTGTTATCCAGTGAAGCTGTTGGTTGTTTCTTCAAGCCTGCCTTCAAAGTTTGGACTGCTCTTTCTGCTAGACCATTGGATGATGGATGGTTTGGAGCCATCCTTATGTGACAAATATTATTCAACTTAATACTCATGTTCTCTACTGGTAAACAATGGCCCGTTATCTGTGACCAACACATCGGGAGACTATGTATCGCAAAAGATGTGTGCAGCTTTTCTGTCATCATCCCAGTGTTTGACAAATGAACTCTGTGCACATCCAGTCATTTTGGGTGGGTGTCCCCAGTGACTAAGCATGAAGTTGCTAATTTCATCAGTTGCTTCAGTATTTGAGACAAACTATCCTCCCAAGGTTATTTGAGGTATACAGCAGGCAATGAACGAATCAGGGTAGCCATTTCCTGCACAGTAGCTGAGATGTGCTCTACAGAAGGATTAAACTTGCACTGTGAGCAAAAGACATGGGCCCTATTTATGAGGTTGCTGATATTGTGAACAACTGAAGATTTTATAACTTGCACATTGAGGAAAGGGAACTCGATTGACTACTCCAATTCAAATTAGATTAGATTAGATTAGATTACAAAATGATAGAATCCATGAAAGCAATAAATTCTTCAGTGCACCTGTTGGTACAGTTATAGCAAATGTATCATCTATGTCTCAGAAAGTGTAGGAGGTTCAAGGACATTCCATCAATGAAGTGCTTCCTGTGGAAACCAACAAAGATGTTAGTGAAAGCTGGATATAGAAGGGATGGCGATCCCATCCGCTTAGACTCACATGTTCTCATGAAAGCTGATAAAAATTGCATGAGTTGCTCAGTTCATAAATTCCATGAGTACAGATTCAGACAATGATAGTGTATCATGTAGAGATGTAAAATACCAAACAGCTAATTGATAAGTATTGGTCCTGCCATTAATATGTTACCACTAACACTTAAAACAGCTATGTGACTTTTTTTGTACAAGCATTAGCAATCATAGAATCACAGAAGTGGTAAGGTACAGACAGAGGCCATCCGACCCATCAAGCTTGCACCAGCTCTTCAAATGATCATCATTGCCAAGTGACAATCTCCTCCTTTTCCCCCATACCCTTGCACATTATTTTTGTTTAAGTAAACATCCAATGCACTCTTGAATGCCTCAATTGAACCTGCCTCCACCACATTTCCAGATGGTATATTCCATATGCTTATGTTGTTGTAGTTGTTCCTGTAGATTTACCCGTTGCACTTTTTAATCTTTGGCTTGCTTTATTATTGTCACATGTACATAGGTACAATGAAACATTTGGTTTTACATGCAGTACAGATAGATGATGCCATACAAAGTGCATAGGCTAATAGAACAGAGCAAAGAATACAATTTTATGGCTGCAGAGAAGGTGCACAAACAGCGAAATCAACACTGAATTTAAAATTTGAGAGGTCCATTCAGCAGTCTAATAACAGTGGGGGAGAAGCTGTTCTTTAATCTGTTGGTATGTGTGTTTAAGCTTTTGTATCTTCTGCCCAACGGAAGAGTTTGAAAGAGATTATAACTGGGGTGGGAGAGGTCTTTGATTATGTTAATTGCCTTTCAAGGCAGCAAAAAGTATAGATAGAGTCAATGGATGGAAAGTTGGCTTGCATGATGGACTGGGCTGTGTTCATAACTCTCTGTAGTTTCTTATGGTCCTGGGAAGAGCATTGCCATACCAAACCATAAATGCATCTGGATAGAATGCTTTCTTTAGTGCATCTATAAAACGCTTAATGGGCATGCCAAATTTCCTTAGCCTCCTGAGGAAGTAGAGGCATTTGTTGTTAAGCGTTTTTGATCGTTGCATCAACATGAGTGGACCAGGACAGATTATTGGTGATCATCACTCCTAGGAACATGATGTGCTCAACCAACTCCGCCTTAGCACTATTAATGTAGATGAAGCATGTCCTCCACCTTGCTTCCTGAAATCAATGATCAGCTCTTTTGCTGATATTGAGGGAGAGATTGTTATTTTTACATCACGCCACCAAGTTGGCTATCTCTTTCCTGTATTCTGTCTCATCATTGTTTGAGATCCGGCTCCATCAGTGAACATGTAAATAGAGTGAGGACAAAATTTGTCATGCGTGTGCAGGGAGTATAGAAAGACGCCAGTGTTAGGGATTGTTGTGGAAGAGGTGTTGTTGCCTATCCTCACTGATCGCAGTCTGTGGATCAGGAAGTCAAGAGTCCAGTTGTGGAGGATAGACCTCTGCGTTTGGACATTAGTTTGATTGGAATTATAGCGTTGAAGGTGGAACTGTAGTCAATACGTAGGAGTTGACATAGGTATCTTTGGTATCCTGATGTTCCAGGGATGAGGGTAGGGCCAGGGAGATGGCATCTGCTGTGGGACCTATCGCAATGGTAGACGAATTTCAAGGAATCACGGCAGACTGGGAGGCTAGAGTTGATATGAGCCAGAACTAACCTCTCGAAGCACCTTATAATTATGGAAGTCAGAGCCACTGGACGATAGTCATTCGAGCACACTGCATGAGTTTTCTCTAGTACCAGGATGATGGTGGCCTTGAAGAAAATGGAAACTTCAGGTTGTGATAAGGAGAAGTTAAAGATATCAGTGAGTACTCCCGCTAGCCATTCCTCACAGATTCTGAGTGCACAGGAGGTGACTCCATCTGGGCCAGCCATTTTCATTAAAGGCCGATCTGACGTCTGCAGTGGTGACTGAGGGAACAGGTATATCCAAGGCTGTCTGGGCAGGTGACACCATTGCACCTGGTTGAACTGAGCATAAATACATTGAGCGTGTCAGAGAGAGATGTATTTTTGTTCGCTATTCTGTTTTGCTTCACTTTGTAGCCCATGATGTCGTGTAGACCTTGCCACAAATGGCTGGTTTCCGCGTGGTTAATTTAGGTCTATAGCTTAGTCTGATATTGCCTCTTGGCGTGTCTAACGGCCTTACCGAGGTCGCATCTGAATTTCCAGTAAAGGTGTCACGTCAGTACCTCAGTAAGCAATGGATCTCCTGGTTCATCCATCTTCAATAAGAATATTTAAACTACAAATTTGAGAGGAATGTATCGGCACTTAACTTTTAGTCAACACACCTGTTAATATATAAATGGTTAACTGATAAATTTTTAATAGTTTGAACATTTCAAACGATAGGTACATCACTAGAATCCAGCTTGTGATATTGGATGTGTAAAAATATATACTCCTTCTTTAGAGGAACTAGAAATCAGGAACTATCTCCTTCCATTTGATATGGGTGAAGGAACAGTAAAATTAAAGCCATGCATGAGAACAAACTCCTCACATAATCAGAGATTATTTAATCTTTTAGTTTAATCTTTATTTAATCAGAGTACATGATCAGAGATTATTTAATATTTAATCTTTTAACAGGTGGTTGATGACGAGGAATCCAGAAAACGTATAAAGAAACCGCTAGTCTTTGCAGATATCCTTGATGAAGATGAAGTCGAGAGAAAAGTTTTGCTGTCAAAACCAACATGTTTCTTAATTGTGGGAAAACCAGTAAGCAATTATAATCTTATTAATGTAGTATTGAGCATCACTTGAAAATATATTTCCACTGCAATAATTTTACTAATGCTTTTTGCTTTAGAAATGGGTGTTACAACAAAGTATTGCAGATATGTATAATCAAGTCATCTGTATTCCAATATTATTCAAGTTACTTATCCAAGGTTTTTAACGATCTAATAACTTGTGTGAATTTAATATTTAGAAATCAACCAATTCTAAAACTAATGAATGATTTTTTATTTGCAGTCTGTTGGGAAAAAAACCTTAGGTAAAAGCTTAGCACAGGCATGGAACTCGGTATTAGTTGAACGTAAGTATGAGATTAAAAATTGCATTGCGATGATATCCTTATTTTTTAAAGTATTTAATGTAACATGTATTTGCGCCTTCTGATTTTAGCTCACCAACTTATACAAGAAAACATGGATGCAAACACAGAAATTGGGAAACAGGTAAAGAAATATTTGCTGGAAAGAAATAGAGAACATTTTTTTAAGAGTAATGTAACTTTTCTTAGAAGGTAAATTGTTCCAAATACATTCTTCATGTGAAGCTGTGATATAATGGCTAAATGAAATTGACTCTCACAGAACCTCAATATTGTTTTAAACAGTAAGGTAAAACTGAAAAATTTATGTTTATTATTTAACCAAAACACTCCTAATGCAAATAGGTATTGACAATTATCAAGATTTTCCAATGAGTGATTCCATTTCATAAATACTATTGTAGAATATGATTTGAGTCAGTTTGTCTTTGCCGACCTATGTCCACAGAGCTCCATCAGTGAGTTAATATCCTACTGTTCTTGCTCCAGACCTCTGTACAGATTGGAGGTGTAGTGGACAGCGAAGAAGGGTACCTCAGATTACAATGTGATCTTGATCAGATGGGCCAATAGGCTGAGAAGTTGCAGATGGAGTTGCAGAGTTCCAGACCTCTGAGTACAGACATTTGTAGTACCAGTACTGTCCTCATCGCAGTGGCCAAAAAAGATGTGGGATCGATTTTAAAAGAAATCCAAATTGCACAGCTTGTGTTTATTTTTAATTTGAAAATTGAATCCAGAGATTTGTCTGCAAAATTGCATTGACATTTGCACCTTTGACAAATTTTCTCAAGTTTTATTTTGCCTGTAACTCCAATAAATATTGTGTTGTGTATCTGCATTTTAACATGCATTCCTTCTTACAAAAATGCACCCCAGAAAACATTCACACTGAATGTATTGAAATCAAATTAAGCATCCTGCAATGCAAGTGTACAAGGCCTGAAGAACTTGATTCAAAATTGGTATATTTTTACAAATATTCCTTTAGTTTCAGGAATGCCTATTTAGGGGTGAGAGCATTTATGAGGAACTGATAATAAACTTGATGTTGGACAAACTCCGCTCTCCAGAGGTTGCTCATAGAGGTGAGTATAACATTAAGTATTTGCATTCATAGAATCATAGAGGAATGCAGCACAGAAACAGCATTTCGTTCAAATCCCTATGTACCTTTCCTATATATTGTACCTATCCAGATGCCTTTCAAATGTTGTAACTATACCAACCTCCACCATCTCTGGCAGCTCGTTCCATAAATGTTCCACTCTCTGAGTGAAAACGTTGCCTCTCAGGTCCCTTTTAAATCTTTGCCCTCTCACCATTGAGTCCAGAAATAATAGTCTTGATTTCAAGAGCACAACCCCAGTAAGTTGTGAGAATACATGTGTGCAATAGAAGTAATTGCAAGATCTGCAAAGTTATCCTTCAGGATTTTAAACATTCTGACTTTCCAAAGTATGAAATGGAAGTTGAAAATTTTCTCCCAAAAAACTGATGAACAGGTAAGATACCTTGACAGCAAAGCTGCATAATCAGGATTCTTTTAACGTTGTTATAACTTGTTTTTCTGCTTTCAGAAATAACTTGTATAAGCATAACCTGAGTATGTTATTTAGATTTTGTAAAATTATTGTCATACAAGTACTACCATGATGTTGTTGTAGGTCTTTACAGCTATATTTTAAATGCTACCTTTTTAAAAAGAAAACTGGAGTTCAAGATTGTTCCAAGGACTACAAAACAGTTTTTTTTATCTCCTGAGGACAAAATTAACTTTTGATTTGATTATGACTGACTGAGGTTTTGGCCAGGGGATAAATAAACTCCCTCGATACCTTCATTTTGTGTTAAGATGCAGATTTGCCTTTTGAGAAATAAAGGTTTACAGCTAGCCAAAACTACAAATAGAGATGCATAACAGACTGTTGTTTTAATTACCACAAGATTTTATTTGGAGCATGGGTCCACATTTAGAGTCATACAGATGTACAGCATGGAAACAGACCTTTCAATCCAACTTGTCTATGTCGACCAGATATCCCAAACCAATCCCACCTGCCAGCACCCAGCCCATATCCCTCCAAACCCTTCCTATTCATATACCCATCCAGATGCCTTTTAACTGTTGCAATTGTACAAATCTCCACTACTCCCTCTGGCAGATCATTCCATACGCGTACCACACTCTGTGTGAAAACGTTGCTCCTTAGGTCTGTTTTTCCCCTATCACCCTAAACCTATGCCCTCTAGTTCTGGACTCCCCCACCCCTGTGAAAAAACTTTGTCTATTTATCCTATCCATGTCCCTCATGATTTTATAAACCTCTATAAGGTCACCCCTCAGCCTCTAACTCTGCAGGGAAAACAGTCCTAGCCTATTCAACCTCTTCCTATTAGCTCAAATCTTCCAACCCTGGAAACATCCTTGTAAATCTTTTCTGAACCCTTTCAAGTTTCACAACATCTTTCCGATAGGAAGGAGACCAGAATTGCAAGCAATATTCCAACAGTGGCCTAACCAATGTCCTGTACAGCCGCACCATGACCTCCCAATTCCTGTACTCAATACTCTGATCAATAAAGGAAAGCATACCAAACGCTTTGTTTCAAGGAGCTATGAACCTGCATTCCAAGGTCTCTTTGTTCAGCAACACTCCCTAGGACCTTACCATTAAGTGTATCAGTCTTGCTAAAGTTTGATTTTCCAAAGTGCGGCACCTCACATTTATGTAAATTAAACTCCATCTGCAACTTCTCAGCCTATTGGCCCATCTGATCAAGATCACATTGTAATCTGAGGTACCCTTCTTCGCTGTCCACTACACCTCCAATTTTGGTGTCATCTGCAAACTTACTAACTATACCTCTTATGCACACATCCAATTCATTTATATAAATGATGAAAAGTAGTGGACCCAGCACCATTCCTTGTGGCACTCCGCTTGTCACAGGCCTCCAGTCTGAAAAACAACCCTCTGCCACCACCCTCTGTTTTCTACCTTTGAGTCAGTTCTGTATCCAAATGGCAAGTTCTCCCTGTATTCCATGAGATCGAACCTTGCTAACCAGTCTCCCATGGTGAATCTTGTTAAATGCCTTACTGAATTCCATATAGATCACATTTGCGCTCATCAATCTTCTTTGTTACTTCTTCAAAAACCTCAGTCAAGTTTGTGAAACATGATTTCCCAAGCACAAAGCCATGGTGACTATCCCTAATCAATCCTTGCCTTTCCTAATACATGTACATCCTGTCCCTCAGGATTCCCTCTAACAACTTGCCCACCATCGACATCAGGCTCACTGGTCTATAGTTCCCAGGCGTGTCCTTACCACCTTTCTTAAACAGTGGCACCACATTAGCCAACCTGCAGTCTTCCGGCACCTCACCCTGTGACTATCGATGATACAAATATCTCAGTAAGAGGCCCAGCAATCACTTCTCTCGCTTCCCACAGAGTTCTAGGGAACACCTGATCAGTTCCTGAGGACTTATCCACTTTTATGTATTTCAAGACATCCAGCACTTCCTTCTCTGTAATATTTTTCAAGATGTCACCATTTATTTCCCTACATTCTATATCTTCCATGTCCTTTTTCACAGTAAATACTGATGCAAAATACTCATTTAGTATCTCCCCTATCTCCTGTGGCTCCACAAAAAGGCCGCCTTGCTGACCTTTGAGGGGCTCTATTCTCTCCCCAGTTACCCTTTTGTCCTTAATGTATTTGTAAAAACTCTTTGGATTCTCCTTAACTCTATTTGCCAAAGCTATATCATTTCTCCTTTTTGCCCTCCTGATTTCTCTCTTAAGTATACTCCTATTGCCTTTATACTCTTCCAAGGATTCACTCGATCTATCCCGTCTACACCTGACATATGCTTCCCTCTTTTTCTTAACCAAACCCTCCATTTCTTTAATCATCCAGCATTTCCTATACCTACCAGCCTTTCCTTTTGCCCTAACAGGAATATACTGTCTCTGGACTCTTGTTATCTCATTTAATGATTAGATTAGATTAGATTTCTGAAGGCTTCCCATTTTCCAGCTGTCCCTTTACCTGCGAACTTTTGCCCCCAGTCAGCTTTTGAAAGTTATAGAGTCATAGAGATGTACAACCTGTCCATGCCAACCAGATATCCCAACTCAATCTAGTCCCAACTGCCAGCACCCAGCCCATATCCCTCCAAACCCCTCCTATTCATATCTGGAAATGTGTTGCTGGAAAAGCGCAGCAGGTCAGGCAGCATCCAGGGAACAAGAGAATCGACGTTTCGGGCATAAGCCCTTCTTCAGGAATGGGGAAAGTTTGTCCAGCAGGCTAAGATAAAAGGTAGGGAGGAGGGACTTGGGGGAGGGGCGTCGGAAATGTGATAGGTGGAAAGAGGTCAAGGTGAGGGTGATAGCTCAGACTGGGGTGGGGGCGGAGAGGTCGGGAAGAAGATCTCAGGTTAGGAAGGCGGTGCTGAATTTGATGGATTTGACTGAGACAGGGTGGGGGGAGGGGAAATGAGGAAACTGGTGAAATCCGAGTTCATCCCTTGTGGTTGGAGGGTTCCTAGCCGGAAGATGAGGCGTTCTTCCTCCAACCGTCGTTTTGTTGTGGTCTGACGATGGAGGAGTCCAAAGACCTGCATATCCTTGGTGGAGTGGGAGGGGGAATTGAAATGTTGAGCTACAGGGTGGTTGGGTTGGTCGGTCCGGGTGTCCCAGAGGTGTTCTCTGAAACGCTCCGCAAGTAGCCGGCCTGTCTCCCCAATATAGAGGAGGCCACATCGGGTGCAGAGGATGCAATAGATGATATGTGTGGAGGTGCAGGTGAATCTGTGGCGGATAAGGAAGTTTCCTTTGGGGCCTTGGAAGGAAGTGAGGGGGGAGGTGTGGGCGCAAGTCTTGCACCTCCTGCGGTTGCAGGGGAAGGTGCCGGGAGTGGAGGTTGGGTTGGTGGGGGGTGTGGATCTGACGAGGGAGTCACGGAGGGAGTGGTCTTTATGGAATGCTGATAGGGGAGGGGAGGGAAATATATCCTTGGTGGTAGGGTCCGTTTGGAGGTAACGGAAATGACGGCGGATGATGCGCTGTACATGGAGATTGGTGGGGTGGTAGGTGAGGACCAGTGGGGTTCTGTCCTGGTGGCGGTTGGAGGGGCGGGGTTCAAGGGCGGAGGAGCGGGAAGTGGAAGAGATGCAGTGGAGGGCATCGTCGACCACGTCGGGGGGGAAATTGCGGTCCTTGAAGAAGGAGGCCATCTGGGTTGTGCGTTTTTGGAACTGGTCCTCCTGGGAGCAGATGCGGCGAAGTCGAAGGAATTGGGAGAATGGGATGGCGTTTTTATAGGGGGCAGGATGGGAGGAGGTGTAGTCCAGGTAGCTGTGGGAGTCGGTCGGTTTGTAGTATTCTATTCATATTCATATACCCATTCAAATGCCTCTTAAATGTTGCAGTTGTACCAGCCTCCACCACTTCCTCTGGCAGCTCATTCCATACTCATACCACCCTCTGCGTGAAAGAGTTGCCCCTTAGCCTCCCTTTCATATCTTTTCCCTCTCACCCTAACCATTGCCCTCCAGTTCTGGACTCCCCCACCCCAGGGAAAAGACTTTGTCTATTTATCCTATCCATGCCCCTCATAATTTTGTAAACCTCTATAAGGTTACCCCTCAGCCTCTGACGCTCCAGGGAAAACAGCCCCAGCCTGTTCAGCCTCTCCCTATAGCTCAGATCCTCCAACCCTGGCAACATCCTTGTAAATCTTTCTGAACCCTTTCAAGTTTCACAATATCTTTCCGATAGGAATGAGATCAGAATTGCATGCAATATTCCAACAGTGGCCTAACCAATGTCCTGTACATGACCTCCCAACTCCTGTACTCATACTCTGACCTATAAAGGAAAGCATACCAAACACCTTCTTTACTGTCCTATCGACCTGCGGCTCTACTTTCAAGGAGCTATGAACCTGCACTCCAAGGTATCTTTGTTCAGCAAAGATACTCCCTCGGACTTTACCATTAGGTGTATAAGTCCTGCTAAGATTTGCTTTCCCAAAATGCATCTCTTTGCATTTATCTGAATTAAACTCCATCTGCCACTTCTCAGCCCATTGGCCCATCTGATCAAGATCCTGATGTAATCTGAGGTAACCTCCTTCGCAGTCCACTACACCTCAAATTCTGGTGTCATCTGCAAACGTATTAACTGTACCTCTTATGCTCGCATCCAAATCATTTATGAAAATGACAAAAGGTAGAGGACCCAGCACCGATCCTTGTGGCACTCCACTGGTCACAGGCCTCCAGTCTGAAAAACAACCCTCCACCATCACCCTCTGTCTTCTACCTTTGAGCCTGTTCTGTATCCAAATGGCTAGTTCTCCCTTTATTCCCCAAGAGCTAATTTTGGTAACCAATCTCCCATGGGGAACCTTGTTGAACGCCTTACTGAAATCCATATAGATCACATTTACCACTATGCCCTCATCAATCCTCTTTGTTACTTCTTCAAAAACCTCAATCAAGTTTGTGAGACATGATTTCCCAAGCACAAAGCCATGTTGACTATTCTTAATCAGTCCTTGCCTTTCCAAATACATGTACGTCCTGTCCCTCAGGATTCCCTCCAACAACTTGCCCACCACCAACATCAGGCTCACTGGTCTATCGTTCCCTGGCATGTCCTTACTACCCTTCTTAAAAGAGTGCCACCACGTTAGCCAACCTCCAGTCTTCTGGCACCTTACCTGTGAATATCAATGACACAAATATCTCAGCAAGAGGCCCAGCAATCACTTCTCTAGCTTCCCACAGAGTTCTAGGGCACATCTGATCAAGTCCTGGGGAAATATTCACTTTTTTGCGTTTCAAAACATCCAGCACTTCTTCCTCTGTAACATGAACATGTTGCAAGGTGTCACCATCTATTTCACTACTTTCTATATCTTCCATATCCTTTTCGACAGTAAATACTGATGCCAAATACTCGTTTAGTATCTCCCCCATTTTCTGCGGCTCCACACAAAGGCCGCCTTGCTGATCTTTGAGGGACCCGACTCATTCCCTAGTTATCCTTTTGTCCTTAATGTATTTGTAAAAACCCTTTGGAATCTCCTTAACTCTATTTGCCAGAGCTATTTCATGTCCCCTTTTTGCCCTCCAGATTTCCCTCTTAAGTATACTCCTACTGCCTTTATATTCTTCTAAGGATTCACTCTATCTATCCTGTGCTTCCTTCTTTTTCTTAACCAAACCCTCAATTTCTTTAGTCATCCAGCATTCCCTATACCTACCAGCCTTTCCTTTCACCCTGACAGGAATATACTTTCTCTAGGATCTTGTTATCTCATTTCTGAAGGCTTCCCATTTTCCAATTGTCTCTTTACTTGCGAACATCTGCCCCCAATCAGCTTTTGAAAGTTCTTGCCCAATATCGTCAAAATTGGTCTTTCTCCAATTTAGAACTTCAACTTTTAGATTTGGCCTATCCTTTTCCATCACTATTTTAAAACGAATAGAATTATGGTCGCTGGCCCCAAGGTGCTCCCTCACTGACACCTCAGTCACCTGCCCTACCTTATTTCCCAAGAGTAGGTCAAGCTTTGCACCTTCTCTAGTAGGTACATCCACATACTGAATCAGAAAATTGTCTTGTACGCACTTAACAAATTCCTCTCAATTTAAACCTTTAACACTATGGCAGTCCCAGTCAATGTTTGCAAAGTTAAAATCCCCTACCATAACCACCCTATTATTCTTCCACATAACTGAGATCTTCTTATAAATTTGTTTCTCAATTTCCCTTGACTATTAGGGAATCTATAATACAATCCCAGTAAGGGGATCATCCCTTTCTTATTTCTCCATTCACCCAAATAACTTCTTTGGATGTATTTCCGGGAATACCCTCCCTCAGTACAGCTGTAATGCTATCCCTTATCAAAAACGCCACTCCCCCTCCTCTCTTGCCTCCCTTTTTGTCCTTCCTGTAGTATTTGTATCCTGGGACATTAAACTGCCAGCCCTGTCCATCCCTGAGCCATGTTTCTGTAATTGCTATGATATCCCAGTCTCATGTTCATAACCATGTCCTGAATTCATCTGCCTTCCCTGTTAGACCTCTTGCATTGAAATAAATGCAGTTTAATTCATCAGTCCTACCTTGTTCTCTGCTTTGTCTCTGCCTGCCCTGACTGTTTGACTCGCCTTTGTTCTCAATTGTACCAGTCTCAATTGTACCACCCTCACCTTACTGGTTTAAATCCTCCTGAGCAGTTCTAGCAAATCTCCCTGCCAGTATATTAGTCCCCTTCCAACTTAGGTGCAGTCCGAACTTCTTGTCCAGGTCACTTCTACCCCAGAAGAGCTTCCAATGATCCAAAAGTGTGAATCCTTCTCCCATTCACCAGCTCCTCAGCCATGCATTCATTTGCTCCATCCTCCTATTCCTGCCCTCACTAGCAGATATTACTACTCTCGAGGACCTCCTTTTTAAATTCCTGCCTAACTCTCTGTAATCTCCCTTCAGAATCTCAACCTTTTCCCTTCCTATGTCGTTGGTTCCAATGTGTACAATGACTTCTTGCTGGTCCCTCTCCCCCTTGAGAACATTCTGCACACTCTCTGAGACATACTTGATCCTGGCACCATAGAAGCAACACACCATTCTGATTTTTCGCTGCTGGCCTCAGAAACGTCAGCCTGTACCTTGGACTAGAGAGTCCCCTAACACAATTGATCTCTTGGAACCTGATGTACCCCTCATTGCATTAGAGCCAGTCTCAAGACCAGAAACTTGACTGTTTGTGCTACATTCCCCTGAGAATCCATCACCCCCTACGTTTTCCAAAACAGCATACTTGTTTGAAATGGGGATAGCAAAAGAAGACTCCTGCACTAACTGCCTATCTCTCTTACCTTTCCTGGAGTTAACCACCTGTTACAAGATAACATTGGTAAGGTGGCCATTTTTGCTGGTAATTAAAAAATATAGCAGGAAATTTCCAATTATTTCCGAACAGAATTCTATTAATGAGAGAGAATAAGCAAAACTATCTGACTGCTACTGTGAAGTAAGCTGTCAAATTGCCTAATCACAGTATCTTGAAAGAGAAAGAAGGATTCTTTCACCTCTAACCTGTTGCATCTTCAAGTTTACCTTAGAAATTTACCTCCGGACTGGTCAACCATTGAAACTGTCATAGCTACTGGGAAATTTCTGCACATCTTCACTTAAACTAAAGTAATAACTGAAAATGAAATATCATATCTGCACCGAAATTGACAGCAAGTTAAATTTCATTTGGATTATTCCTGTTTTATTTTCATCTCGACATGTAGATTTATGTTTATATCGTTGAACAATGTGAATGAGAAATGGTGATTTTATCAATCTTTGGAAAATGGTGTGAGAAATAAAATAACTTTCATTTTAAATATATAAAAGCTTGCTGTTGAGTTATTTAAGCTGACTGAATCAATGTGAGGAAAAGAAAATGCACACAATCTCGGGCAAATAAAAGGAGACACTCAAAGATTATTCATGGTACTATTCATCCGCATTGTATTGAAAAGATTTACAGAGACTGAGACTAATGTTTATGGATGACACAAAGCTAGATGGAATTATCAGCTGTGTGGAGAACACCATCATTTGCAAAAAGATGGAGGACTAGTGATATTTGTTATTTGGTTAATTAGTTAATTGAGTGATTTGGTGGTGTGCTTTTGGAAAAGAAAGATGTGCATTCTTGTGGTTAGTGGTTGTAATTGGGTGATTGGGTTACTGGTTAACTTAGTGAATTTCAGAAATAACAAAAAAAAGAGCTGGTTCATGCAACCATGTTCTTGTCTCCTTAGTGAGAGAATATGTGGAGTCTACCAGTATTCTTAAAGCTTTTAGAAAGAAGTGAGTACGGCGAAGGTTTGAAATATCGTCTCTCCTTCTAGCATGATTTTGGCTTAGTCTCCACCCTTGGTCCTCCCTTGGTTTTTTGTTTGTTTTTGTCATACTATCCCGGATGTATGGAATTTGTACTAATTTGTCAATTGACTGTTGTGATCAATTGATGGTGCATTTTTAAAATAAGACAAAAAGCTGAATTCTTCAGGAGAATTGATAAATTCGTGGTGGATTAATTTTTGAAAAGGAAGCTGAATTCTTGTGTCTATGCCCAAGTGTCCTTGGAGAGAGCATGTTGTGTTTATTAGTATTCTCAGAGCTTTTAGAGATAGGTGGACACTGTGGGATGGGAGAAGGGGGCTGCTAGATTGCACCATCTCCTACTCCAACATTATTTTCATTCAGTCCCCTCTCTTGTTACCTTCCCTTCTTGATGTTTTTGTTGTCACACTGTTGCTGGTGGGCAGTGATTATTGTAATTGGTTAATTAGATGATTGTTTAATGGGTGATGAATTTCTAAAATAAAAAAAAGTGCTGGCTTCTTTTCCTATGGAGAGTTTGCTTCTTGATAGGGAATGGGTCCAGAGTGGAAAGATGGAAATTAATGTTTGTGCTAAACCATAGATTTACAATAAAAACCCTTGCAATTCAACATTTGGACATTGCTTTGTTAAATATGCTGTACCCAAGGGTTTGACTTTGATTTATTGTTGTCATATGATACAGTGAAAAGTATTGTTTTGTGTGCTATACAGGCAGATCATACCATACAACATGCAGCAGAGTAGCAGAACAGTGCAAAGTAATGTTCCTGAAGAAGGGCTTATGCCCGAAACATCGATTCTCCTGCTCCTTGGATGCTGCCTGACCTGCTGCGCTTTTCCAGCAACACATTTTTCAGCAAAATAATGTTATAGCCTCAAAGAAGTTGCGGAGAGAGAGAGATCAACATTAACATTTCAGAGGTCTATTCAAAAGTCTGAAATTAATGGGGAAGAAGCTGTTCTTGAATAGTAGGAAGTATAGATGGTGTCAATAGATGCAAGGGTGATTTGCGTGAACGACTTGGCTGTGTTCACAACTCTCTGTAGTTTCTTGCGGTCTTGGGAAGAGGAGTTGCCATTCCATGCTGTGATGCATCTAGACAGGATGCTTTCTATTGTGCATCAATAAAAATTGCTAAGATTTTTTATGCGATGGCGAATTTCCTTAGCCTCCTGCAAAAATCGAGATGTTGTTGTGCTTTCTTGACCATCGCGTCAATATGGGTGGACCAGGACAGTTTTCACTGTCATTCAGTACATTCAGGACTGGGGTAAATAGACTTTAGCTTCCAAGGATTATAGGGAGCAACAGGAATGTTTGTATTAAAGATAATCAGCCATCGTGTATTAAATAGTAACTGAAATTGAGCAGGTCTATTGCCTACTCCTGTTCCTATTTCTTATGTCATTAAGTGCTAATTAACAATACTTCTCTTTTTAGGTTATGTTTTATGTGAATTTCCTTGCCTTTCCGAGAACTACTTGAAGATTCCAGAACAAATACAACTCATAAAAAGTATAGATCTAAAGCCTGACTTTATCATTAATATCAAGGTAAAACAACTCCTACTTTATTAAATTAATCTATTGAGCAAAGTAATCCATTACATTTGTCATGGCCAAATCAGGACAGGTGAACAAACTTCTCTCTCCACTCCAATCCTGATCTTATATAATAGAGTTTGTACTTAAATGATATTGCTAATTTAGCACTTCACTGTGTATAACTGGTATAAGAAATAAGTTGTCCAGATTCTGTACATTAAAGTGGGAAGGCAACGGCCTAGTGGACTGTTAATCCAGAGACCCTAGTAATGACCTGGGTACCTAGATTTGAATCCTGACATTGCAGATGGTGAAATATGAATTCACTAGCAAAAATCTGGAATTAATAGTCTAATGGTGACCATGAATCTATTGCAGATTGTCAGAAAAACATATCTGGTACACTAATGTCCTTGAGGGAAGAAAACTACCATCCTTACCTAATCTGGCCTACATGCGGGTGACTCTTAATCCTCTGGGCAATTAGGGATGAGCGATAAATGGTGGCCTAGCAATCACACCCTCATTCCGTGAATGAGTTAAAAAAAGTTAATAGTTTTTCTTCTGAAACTCACTCGAGCAAAGATGCAGAAATTATTAACAACATGTTTAAAACATACAAATATATCCAAAAACCTACTAATGCAAAAAAAATGCATACAGCTTCCCAGAATTCAAAAACATTAGAAATTTGCAGAGTATCAAATCTTGTAACTTGGTGAAGTAAAATATATAGTCAGGAAAAAGACGTTTCACAGATTATCAAGAATCTTATTTACAGTTGAAGGATCAATTTACATAATAGTTATTGTTTCTAACTGAACAGTCATGGCTGATTGATTGCTGAAGTGTAGGCGGGAATGTGAAGTTAAGACCACAATCAGATCAGCCATTCACTTACAGCAGAGCAATCTCAAGGGATGAAATTATCTATTCCAGCTCCTAATTTATAAAATTTGTATGTTCCCTGTAGACAGTGGTGTTCATTCATTGTCGTCCCTTCAAAAACTCTCACCTTGCAACAATAAAGTATTCTGATGGATGTTTAATTTTCAAATCCTGAAGATTTCAGAAGGGGGAGGTAGTTTCTGTTGTATCTGTTAGAGACAAGAAAATCTGCAGATGTTGGAATCCAAAGTAGACAAGCAAAAGGCTGGAAGAACACAACAAGCCAGGCAGTATCAGGAGGTGGAGAAGTGGACTTTTCGAGTATAGCCCTCCTTCAGGACTGGAGGTGGGAGTAAGGAGAGCTGCGATGAAGAGAGGGGGTGAAAGGATAATGGGTGGGGAGAGGGGTGGAGTGATGAGGAAGTGATAGGTAAATCCAAGTGGTGGGCATGACCAGGTTGGTTGATGGGAGGAGTCAATCTGGTTGTTATCTGGAAGGAGGGGTCACTCGGAGGGATGGAAGGGAGGAGGCAGGGCTGGAAAGGAGGTCGGGGAATGGGTGGGAAGGGTGTTTGAAATTGGAGAACTCAATGTTGAATAAAAGCAAATTACTGCGGATGCTGGAATCTGAAACCAAAAGAGAAAATGCTGGAAAATCTCAGCAGGTCTGGCAGCATTTGTGAGGAGAAAAAAGAGCTGAAGTTCCGAGTCTAACTGACCTTTTGTCAAAGCTTGTTGGAGAAGAAGGAGCACATATTAAGAGCACCACTTTGGAAAGTGGCCTCATCGGAACAAATGCGGCGGAGGCGAAGGAGCTGAGAGAAAGGGATAGAGTCCCTTCAGGACGTAGGGTGAGAAGAACTGTAGTCCAGATAGCTGTGGGAGTCAGTGGGCTTGTAATGGATATTAGTGGATAGACTATTACCGGAAATGGAAACAGAAAGGTCAAGGAAAGGAAGGCAGGTGTCGGAGATGGACCAGGTGAAGGTGATGGAGGGATGGAAACTGGAAGCGAAGTTTATGAAATTCTCCAGGTCAGGACGAGAGCATGAAGCCGCACCGAAATAGTCATCGATGTACTGATAAAGCTGTTGTGGGAGGGGACCCGGGTAGGCTTGGAACAAGAAATGTTCCACATACCCCATGAAAAGGCAGGCATAGCTAGGACCCATGCGGGTACCTATTGCTACACCTTTGATTTGGAGAAAATGGGATGAGTTGAAGGAGAAGTTGTTGAGAGAGAGAACAAGTTCAGCCAGGCGGGGGAGAGTGGTGGTGGATGGAGATTGTTCAGGCCTCTTTTCGAGAAAGAAGCGAAGAGCTTTCAAGCCGTTTTGGTGTGGGATGGAGGTGTAAAGAGATTGCACACCCATGGTGAATAGAAGGTGGTTAGGGCCTGTGAATTGAAAGCTGTCAATGTGTCGCAAGGCATCAGAGGAATCCCAGATGTAGGTGGGTTAGGAGACTATGAGGTTGGAAGCTGTAGTGGGTAGGCATCCGGAGGAAATGAGATCAGTCACGGTGTTGGGATGATGGCTTGATGCTCTGTGGTGTAGTCATGCTACAGGGGGAGGTAGCAGGAGGAATCTGAGAGTTGGCACTCAGCCTCTGCGAGGTAGAGGTCAGTACGCCAGACAACAACAGCACTCCCTTGTTATCAAACCTTGTTTGATAACAAGGTTGGGGTTAGACATAAGCGAGCGAAGGGCAGAAAGTTTGGATGAAGAGAGGTTGGAATGGGTAAGAGAGGCAGAGAAATTCAGGCGGCAATGTCCCGTCGACAATTGTCAATGAAAAGATCGAGGGCAGGAAATTGTCCTGGTGGGAGTGTCCAATTAGAGGTGGAATGTTGGAGGGATGTGAAAGGATCTGTGGAGCGGGGGGAGGACTCTTGTCCAAAGAAGTGACCGCGAAGGCGAAGGCGATGGAAGAAGAGCTCAGCATCATGTTGAGCCCGGAATTCATTGAGGTGGGGACGTAAGGGTACAAAGCTGAGTCCTTTGCTTATAACAGCACGCGCAGCCTCAGAGAGGGGAAGGTCAGAGGGTATGGTGAACACACGGCAAGGGTGGGGCTGGAAGAGATGGGGTTCGAGGGATTGGGACTGTTGGAAGGTGCAGGGTGGGTGGGGGTGTGGATGAGAAGTTGAAGCTTGCGTTCCTTAACAGGAACAGGAAAAGTTTGGAGTTAAGGCGTCGAATAATACGAAGGATGAAATGAAACTGTGGACTTGGACAGCTTTGAGAGAGAGTAAGTCGGGTGCTGCTGGAGAGAGGTGTCGAGTGCTTTCGTGTGACAGCGCATGGCTTTTAGGATGCGGTGAGAACAGCAGTTGGAAAAATGTTGTATATTGTGCAAGTACCTGTAATCCTGGAGGCTGCATGCAGGGTGGAATTTGAGTTGAAATCCACATGGAGTAAGTCGGAGGAGAAGACAGTCACTGAGGAAGGAAATATGGCTGTGGAAGCGAGTCTTAGTAAATACCTTGTCTAACACTGAGAGAGAAAAGGAAAGCAGTGAAGGTGGACAGGGGGAGAGAGACAAACGAAAATCCCGTCGGAGAGAAGAGCAGTATTTCTTCAGGGTAGGCATTCCTGGAAGAGAGGTGGCAGTGGGTTAAACACTGGATAAAAGCAAATTACTGTGGATGCTGGAATCTGAAACCAAACCAGAAAATGCTGGAAAATCTCAGCAGGTCTGGCAGCATCTGTAAGGAGAGAAAAGAGCTGACGCTTCGAGTCTAACTGACCCTTTGTCAAACTCAATGTTGAGTCTTCCAGGCTGAATCAGGCCGCAAATTGGAGGAACAACACTTTATCTTCCATCCAGGCAGCTAACCTTCCTATCCATTCCCCAGACCTCCTTTC
Organism: Chiloscyllium plagiosum; assembly: GCF_037043375.1. Taxonomy (NCBI): domain Eukaryota; kingdom Metazoa; phylum Chordata; class Chondrichthyes; order Orectolobiformes; family Hemiscylliidae; genus Chiloscyllium; species Chiloscyllium plagiosum. The sequence continues at coordinate 121,195,466 of NW_028270141.1, read as the reverse complement.
CAGCCCAGCCTCCTCCCTTCCATCCCACCAGCTGACCCTTCCTTCTCGCTACCAACCAGATTCACTCTTTCCATCGACCAATCTGATCATGCCCACCATTTGTATTTACCTATCACTACCTCACCACTCCACCCCTCTCTCCACCCATTATCCTTCCACCCCCTCTCTTTATCTGCAGCTCCCCTTACCCCCACCACCATTCCTGAAGAAGGGTTATACCTGAAACATTGACTTCTCCACCTCCTGAGGCTGCCTGGCTTCCTGTGTTCTTCCCTCCTTCTGTTTGTCTACGCTGTATCTGTGGCAGTTTCTCACTAAACAATTCTTAGTCCTAATCCAGTACAGTTTGAAGTCATAAACTAGATCCATAAAGTTATCTTTGTGAAAACTTTGTAGACTTGGCATTTTCATCATGCAGCTTATCATAGAGTCATAGAGATTTTTTTTAGATTAGATTACAGTGTGGAAACAGGCCCTTCGGCCCAACAAGTCCACACCGACCTGCCGAAGCGCAACCCACCCATACCCCTACATTTACCCATTACCTAACACTACGGACAATTTAACATGGTCAATTCACCTGACCTGCACATCTTTGGATTGTGGGAGGAAACCGGAGCACCCGGAGGAAACCCATGCAGACACGGGGAGAATGTGCAAACTCCACACAGTCAGTCGCCTGAGGCGGGAATTGAACCCGGGTCTCAGGCGCTGTGAGGCAGCAGTGCTAACCACTGTGCCACCGTGCCGCCCACTTTGATATACAGCACGGAAACAGACCCTTCGGTCCCACTCATCCATGCTGACCAGATATCCCAACCTATTCTAGTCCCATTTGCCAGTACTTGGCCCATATCCCTCTAAACCCTTCCTATTCGTATATCCATCCAGATTCCTTTTAATTGACGCAATTGTACCAGCCTCCACCACTTCCTCTGGCAGCTCATTCTGTACGTGCACCACTGTGAACAGATTGCCCCTTAGGTCCCTTTTATATCTTTCCCCTCTCACCTTAAACCTATGCCTCTAGTTCTGGACTCTCCCACCTCAGGAAAAAGACTTTATCTGTTTACCTATCCATTCCCCTCTTGATTTTATATGCCTCTATGAGGTCAGCTCTCAGCCTTTGATAGTTCAGGCAAAACAGTCCCAGCCTATTCAGCCTCTCCCAATCACTCAAATCCTTCAACCCTGGCAATATCTTTATAAATATTTTCTGGACCCTTTCAAGTTTCAGCATCCTTCTAATAAGAAGGAGACCAGAATTGCACACAATATTCCAAAAATGGCCTAACCAATATCCTGTACAGCGGGCAACATGACCTCCCAACACCTGTACTCAATACTCTGACCAATAAAGGAAAGCATACCAAACGCCTTCTTCACGATCCTATCTACCTGCGACTCCACTTTCAAGAGTTATGAACCTACACACCCTCGGACCTTGCTATTAAGTGTATAAATCCTGCTAAGATCTGCTTTCCCAAAATGGAGCACCTCTCATTTATCTAAATTAAATTTCATCTGCCACTCGTCAGCCCATTGGCCCATCTGATCAAGATCCTATTGTAATCTGAGGTAACGTTCTTCGCAGTCCACTACTCCTCCAATTTTGGTGTCATCTGCAAACTTACTAACTATACCTCCTTTGTTCATATCCAAATCATTTATATAAGAAGTGAAAAGTAGCGGACCCAGCACCACTCCTTGTGGCACTCCATTGGTCACAAGCCTCCAGTCTGAAAAACAATCCTCTACCACCACCCTCTCTCTTCTACCTTCAAGCCAGTTCTGTATATTCTCTGAAAATGCACATTATAATAAGCTTTGCTTTTAAAAGTGTTTAAAATGATAATTATGTCATTATATTTGATAATTTCTTTTAGATTTGAGAGACATCAAGGTATATGGGGATGAAACAGAAATATTGCTCTGAGATAGAGAACCAGCCATAATACTATTGAATGGAAGGTCAGGTTTAATGGTCCAAAAGGACTACACATACTTCTCGTTTCTGTTTCCATGTTTTTCATCCTCATTTGCTGCTCATTACAATTTACACTGTCCCATCCAACCATTATCTTTGAGTTTGTTGAACCACATTAATTCCTGGTGCCTGAATTCAACCAAATTTAACTCAAACTTAAACAAAAATTGTTGGAGAAACTCAGCAGAAACTCAGCATTTGTGGAGAAAGCAGAGTTAACCTTTCTTCAGAACTAGCTAGTAATATGCTGAAGACAGAGGATTGGGATGGGGAGTTCAAAGGAGTAAGCGGTAGGTAAGGACAGAGCCCAGTGGGAGAGAAAGACAGACAAAGGGATACATAATGGTAAGCTAAAGAGACAGAAAAGGTGATAATGGGAACCATAGTAGATGAAAATGGAATGGTTATGCTGAAAGCACATTGTACATTAATTATCTGGATGAGTGGCAGATGGAATGTAACATGTGAAAGTGTTGAAAGAAGAATAGAGGCACAGGCTATTTTATAAATGAGGAAAAACGTTGGAAATTTGAAGCACAAAGGAACGTAGGAGTCTTACCTTCAGGATTCTGTTACAGTTAACATGCAATTTAGGTGTCAGGAAGGCAAATTCAGTGTGAGCATTATTTCAAGAGGGGTAGAATACTAGAGCAGAGTTGTATTGCTGAGATTGTATAAGGTTCTGGTCAGACTGCATTTGGAATATTGTGAGCAGTTTTGGATCCATATCTAAGGAAGGTTGTGCTGGTGTTGGAGGGGATCCAGACCAGATGTCCAGGAATAATCCTGGGGATGAAGGAACTTGTCATGAGGAGCGGTTGAGGACTCTGGATCTGCACTCGATAGTTTAGAAGGATGAGGAGAGAACTGATTGAAACCTACAGAATTCTGAGTAGCCTGGATAGAGTGGACGTGGAGAAGATGTTTCCACACCTTCCCCTTCACCTCTGTCCAAGGCCCCGAAGGATCCTTCTACATCCAACAGAAATTTACCTGTACCTCCATCAATGTCATCTACTGTATTCATTGCACCTGATGTGGTCTCCTCTGCATCAGGGAGACCGGATGCCGACTTGCAGATCATTTCAGAGAACATCTGTGGGTCACCCACACCAACCAACCCCACCGCCTCATGGCTGAGCACTTCAAGCCCCCCCTCTCCACTCTGCCAAGGACATGCAGGTCCTGGGCCTCTTCCATTACCAAACCCTTACCACCCAACGCCTAGAGGCAGAAAGCCTCATCTTCCACCTTGGGATTCTGTAACCACACTGGTTCATTGTGGATTTCACCAGTTGCCTCATTTCCCCTCCCCCCACATTATCCCAGTCCCAAGCCTCCAACTCAGCACAGCCCTCTTGACCTGTCTATCATCTTTCCCATCCATTTACCTCACCCTCCTCTCTGACCTATCATCTTCTCCCTCATCTTCATCTTAATCTACCTATCGCATTGTCAGCTACCTTTCTCCCTAACTGCCCCCCCCACCCCCCCATTTATCTCTCAGCACCCCCCGGCCTACAAGCCTCATTCCAATGAAGGGCTTATACCTGAGACATTGATTCTCCTGTTGCTCTGATGCTTCCTGACCTGCTATGTTTTTCCAACACCACACTCGCGTCTATAACTTAATTAGACAAGAATTAAAGCATGTGGATTAGAAGCAGCTGATTGATGGTAAATCCACATTTGTCAAGTGGGAATCTTTTAAAGATCAGTTGATTAGAGTGCAGATCAGGTATGTTCCTGTGGAAATGAAGCACAGGAATGGCAGCATTCACGAACCTTGGATGACAAGGGAAAGTATCAGCTTGGTCAAAAAAAAAGAAGCATACCTAACATCTAAGAATATGAAGGAAGTAGGAAAGAACTCAAATGGGGAGTTGGGAGCGCTAAAAAGGGCCACAAAATATTCTTGGCCAGCAGGGTTCAGGAGAATCCCAAGGTAGTTTGTACATATATTAGGAGCAGAAGTGTAGCTAGGGAAAGAGTAAGCTCACTCAAGGATAAAGAAAAGAGGTTACGTGTGAAGTCAGAGGAAATGGGTGAGGTCCTTAATGAGTACTTTACATTGGTATTTGCCAAAGAGAGGGATGTGAGGGAAGCTGAGATTAGGGAAAGGTGTATGAATACTCTCAGGCAGGTCAATATAATGAAGGAGGACATGTTGTGTATTCAGAAATGCATTAAGGTGGACATGTCTCCAGGGCCAGATGGGATCTCAGAGGGGAGAAAAGAACAGGGAATGACATCACCACAGGAAATGACGTCACCAATCCAAGGAAACCTAGACACATCAATAGAAAGCGGGTCACTAACACTAGTGCTTCACCAGAGGCTCATTGATAGTGTTGTCTAGTATGGTGACGAAATGTTTGAAAACGAACCTCTACAAATCTCCTCAATACCCATGAAGTGAGGAGCATTGTCAAAGGATATGGCATAGATAGATTGCAGATTTAGGTAGAGAATTGGCAGTTGGAGTTTAGTCTGGACAAATGTGAGAAAATGCATTTTGGAAGGTCAAATTCTGGTGCAAATTATACAATAAATGGCAGAACTCTTAGGAGCATTGACATACAGAAGGATTTGAATGTACAGGACCCCAGATCCCTGAAAATGACAACACAGGTGGATTAGGTGGTCAAGACGCATGTTTGCCTTCATTAGCTTCAATGGCTTCAAATATAAAAGTTGACAAGTTAGGTTATAGCTATATAAAACTTTAGTGAGGCCACATTTGGAATATTGCGATCAGTTCTAATTGCCACGCTACCAGAAGGATGTGGATGCTTTGGAAAGGGCGCAGAGAAGGTTTAGCAGGATGTTGCCCAGCCTGAAGGGTTTTAGTTATGAGGACAGGTTGAGTAAACTTGGATTGTTTTCACTGGAAAGATGTAGGCTGAGGGGCAACCTGATAGAGGTCTACAAAGTTATGAGAGGCATAGATTTGGTGGATAATCAGAGGCTTTTTCCCAGGGTTGAAAGGTCAAGTACAAGAGGGCAAGGTGAGAGGGGAAGGTTTAGTGGAGAAGTTCAGGGAAAACAGAGGTTAGTGGGTGCCTGGAATGCACTGCCATTGGGGGTGATGAAAACAGGCACATTAGCATTATTTAAGGCAAATCCTGATAGACACATGAATGCTGGTGAATAGAGGGATAGAAATTGCATATCGGCAATAAGTAGAAACTCTAACTAAGAATTAGGAATTGGTGTAGGCTTGGTGGGCCAAAGGGCCTGTTCCTGTGCTGTATTGTATTGAATAACTGCAAACCAGCCACTCTGTAGTGGAAGAACAAGAAGACAGCAACAATGAAAAAAAACTTATTCGCTGTCATGCACACAGCCCCCAGATCAGATACTGACAGGAGACTAGTTAGAGCATTACTTAAAGACAGGAATCTGCACATGATTAGACACATCCCATGATCTGCATTATGGCAGGGGGGGAAGAGTAGCACATGTGCTGGTGTCACAAATGGGTTCTACTGAAGAAATTGCATGAACACGTTGATGGACCAGGCTATAGCTGTTGACTGATGCTATATATAACAAAATGCTTAGTACATGAGTAAATCTGACCGAAAACCTATTTATCAATGACACAGTGTTTAAGGAGACAAACACCAACTTTGCACAAGACTTTCCAAAAAGGGTAGGGCCCAGATTTTTCAGTTTATTGGTCATGCAGCAGCAGCATTACAATCGTAAATTCAGTCATATCATAGCAAGTGATGGCTGGTGTCTCAGCTTCCATTGCAGCATTACCGGAAGCCATCTATTGTCTTATAAAATTTTGGTTTGACTTTAATTTTAATTGTTAAGACCTAAGTTGATCTCAATTATAGTCTGAGTTTGAGAGAATCAGTCTAAAATTTTACTGTCTGCAAAGAAGACCCTGAGCTTCCACTTGCCTGGCACTTTAACACACCCCCTATTCCCTGGCCAACACCTCTGTCTCAGGCTTGCTACAGTGTTCCACAAAGTTCACTTGGAGACCTTGCAGCCTTCTGGACTCAATATCGAGTTTAATAACTTTAGGGCTTGAGCTCTCGCATGTCCTTACCCTAACCCCCACACATCAGGCCTTTTATCACATAGACTGCTATTGCACAAATAACCCATTGTTAGCCGCTAACAGTCCCCATTAATAGCTATTCACCCTCCTAGCCACATCATTATCTACTCCTTTGTCTGTCCAACTCTTCTTCTCTCTCTTTGGGCTCTATCCTCACCTATTGTATACTCTTCCTCCCCCCCTCCCCCCCCCCCCCCCACCCACCCTCTCTTCTGCATATAAACTGGCATTTTCCTAGCTGTCATCAGTTCTGAGGAAGGGTTACTCAACCCAAAATGTTAACTCTGATTTCTCTCTGCAAGTACTGCCAGACCTGCTGAGTTTTTCCTGCCATTTCTCTTTTCTGTTTAGAATTTTACTGGTCCTGATTCACTATAAGACTCTTTCCAGGATGTCTGATGTCAACTGTTGCCATTCTTGATGGCAATGTCTTTACCAACCAGAGTTTACTTCACAACCAGTCGTTACTATATAACAGTATCAATATTGTTTTCCCCTTCATTGCTATTCTTGCCATTTTGTGCCCTTGTCACGCTAAGTTCTTCTTCCAGATATTGCTCAGCATAGAAAGTTCATCAGTTGGGGGAGAGGGTACGGGTGTGGCACATGGTCATCATATTGTGGAGTTGAAGGCACATACTGTACCTTTAAGAGGGAGTGAAAATTGAAAAGCTGGCAAGCACCTGTCATGTGACTAAATGCAAGCACAGAGTGTACTGAATAATTTGAAGATGTAACATTTGAGATGTAGCTTGGGCAATGTGTTGTTTTCACAGCCATTCGAATTCAACCAATCAGTTTAAATTATGCCATAAGATACTAAAATCCAAACAAATTTGAATTTTACAGTTCTGACAACATCAAACTAATGAGATGATTTGATGTTTTGGGGTATAAAAGCACGCATTTTGGACAGTTAGCCGGAGAAAGAACATCTTCTGCCATTGACTGATTGCTTTCAAAAACATGCTCTCTGAAAGGTACCTTTATCATACGAAACATCTTTGCAGCAGAAGACTGAAGACGACACAGGGAAAATCTGCAGAGGAGGATCAATCCAGCTAGCTAGTTTTGAAACTTGACTTTTTTTGTAAATTTAATAAGGGGCTTCATTGGTTCAGTATATTGTGAAGAGTGGGAAGTAGATAAATTGTTAAGCCCAAGGAGGCTTACAATGTAGATAGTTGTTGTTTAATGTTTTCTTTTGGAGTTAAAGAATAAATTGTTAATTTTTTTTTAGTTAGTAGAATTTGGGTAGTTCTCTGTCATTCATACTTTAACAGATTACAAGACGAGGTGAACTTTTCTGTATGTCTGGTTTAAATTAGCAGAAGGGTTTATCCTGTGTCATAATAATCAGCAAGGTGTTTCCTTGCCCACTTTCAGCCTAATGCCTTAGAATATCACAGGATCAAGAGTCAATTTTCTTGGGCAGCTCCCACCCACTGTATACCAGAGCGTTGCCAACTCTGCTGAGTCTGTCCTGTTGGTGGGACAGAACATGCACAGGGCTGGTAATGGTGTTGTCTGGAACATTGTCAGTAAGGCATGAATTATTTTATAGGGAAGGCACCTGTAGTAGCAGTAATGATAATATGATTAATATTTACTTTAAATTTATAGGAAAGAAGATTAGGTCCAAAGCTAGTATTTTAAGCTTAAATAAGAGCAGTTTTGAGTGCATGAAACCAGAGCTAGCTAAATTGAACTACCACATTGGTTTAAGGGATAAGTCAAGAGAGAAGCAATGACAAACTTTGAAGGTGATATTTCCAAATACACAGGTTAAATACATTGCAGAAAGAAAGAAAAAAAATTCAAAGGGAGGACCCACCATCTTAAATGCTTAAATCAAAAAAATCAAAGTTAATATCAAATATAAAGGAAAATGAATAATTACACCCAGACGGCTGGCAATTCAGAAGATTGGTCAGAATATTAAAAAGATGCAAAGAATTACACAATTATTAATAAGATGGGAAATTAGAGTTGAAGAGAAACTTATAGAAATATAAAAGCAGATACTGAGAGTTTGTATAAATATTTAAAAAGATAAAAATTAACAAAATGAACATTGATCCTATAACAAGCGTCTCTCAAGAGTTAATGATGGATAATAAGGAGATACAGATTAATTGAACAGGTTTTTGCCTTGACCTTTAATAGACAGAATGCAAATAACATCTAGAAATGGTTGCAAATCAGGAAATAGAATGGAGGGCAGGACTCAAGAAAATTACAACCACCAGGGAAATGGTACCAAGCAAACTGTTGGAATTGTGAGCTGCCAAATCCCCAGGTTTGATGAACTTCATCCTGACGTTTTAAAATCTCCTGGCTATTGAGATTATTGATGTATTGTTTACGGTTTTCCAAAATTCCTTAGATTTGAGAATGTTCCATTTGATTGGATATTGGCAAATATAATTCCTTCATTCAAAAAGGGGGGAGAAAAGATGATATTGCAGGGCACTTTAGAAATATTTAAGGTAAGCAGGCAGAATCGACATGGCTTTCTGAAAGAGAAGTTAGGTTTAACCAATTAATTGGATTCTTTTATAAATTAACATACACTGTGGATAATGTGGAACAGTGCATGTATTGTATATTGATTTCCAGAAGGTGTTAACTAAATCTTTGCAGAAAATAAGAGGTTGTTATGTAAGAAGTAACATATTGGCATGGGTAGAAAAGTGATATTTAGATAATCATCCCAACAAGTCCACACCGACCCTCCGAAGAGAAACCAACCCCCCCTATATTTACCCCTGATAAATCCACCTAATACTATGGGCAATTTAGCACGGCTAATTCACCTAACCTGCACATCTTTTGGACTGTGGGAGGAAACTGGAGTACCCGGAGGAAACCCACGCAGACACGGGGAGAATGTGCAAACTCCACACAGACAGTTGCCCGAGGAGGGAATTAAACCCGGGTCCCTGGCACTGTGAGTCAGTGCTAACCACTCAGCCACCTTAGTTATCAGGCACCAGTAGGCATAGATGGTCATTTTTAGATTGGCAAGTATATAATGAATGGTGTGTCACAAAGGTGAGAACCGATGCTTCAACGTTTTGAACAATTTATAGAAAAGCCTTGGATAAATGGACTGAAAGTACTGTTGCAAAATTCAAGACATTGATAAGGAACTATTTTTCTCACAAAGCATTGTGAGTCTTTGGAATCTTTTTCCTTGAAATATAGTGGAAGCAGAATCTTTGAATATTTTTAAGGTGGGATATTTTGATTATCAGAAGGGTAGGCAGGAATCTGGAGTAACCAGATCAACCATGATCTGAATGGTGAACCAGGCTTGAGGAGTTGAGTGGTTTACTCATGCTTTTGATTTGTATGTTAACATATCTACTATTACTCATGGGAGCATAGGAAATATTCCTAGCAAAATGTGAAGATGAGGAAATAGGCCATTAATTCCAGTTAGCAAAATTGCTGAATAGTTTGCTGTTAGCCTTGGAAAAACAACCTCTCCAATAATGTCAAATGCTGTTGGATTTGCATTGTAAACAAGAATGAGTTGTACCAGAAAAACTTAAGTTTGCTTTTCTATGTCATAAAGAACTCATTATTGAAGTAATCGACATGAAGGCCTACCTTGGAGGCCCAAAAGTAAACAATTAGAACAGTAGTCTCAGTACATTATTCTGAGATAATTTTTAATTTGCTTGTATATTCACCCATCTCCTTTCTCTGTCCTCTTTCTGTCTCTCAATCTACCTTTATTTCTGTCTATTTTAAGTTGAGTCAGTAATTCATCATATGAACAACTCTGTCATTTGTTCTATTTGTTTCTCAATTAGGGTCATAAAGTCATAGAGCTGTACAGCATGGAAACATACCCTTCAGTCCAACCCGTTATCCCAACCCTATTCTAGTCCTACCTGCCAGCACCCAGCCTATATCCCTCCAAACCTTTTCCATTCATATACCCATCCAGGTGCCTTTTAAATGTTGCAATTGTACCAGTCTTCACCACTTGCTCTGGCAGCTCAATCCATACACGTACCACCCACTGCATGAAAAAGTTGCCCCTTAGGTCCCTTTTATATCTTTCCCCTCTCACCTTAAACCTATGCCCTCTAGTCCTGGACTCCCCCAACCCAGGGAAAAGACTTTGTCTATTTATCATATCCATGCCCCTCATAATTTTACAAATCTCGATAAGGTCACCCCTCAGCCTCCAATGCTCCAGGGAAAACAGTCCCAGCCTGTTCAGCCTCTCCCTATAGTTCAAATCCTCCAACCCTTGTAAATCTTTTCTGAACTCTTTCAAGTTTCACAACATCTTTCCGATAGGAAGGAGACCAGAATTGCATGCAATATTCCAACAGTGGCCTAACCAATGTCCTGTACAGCCGCAACATGACCTCCCAACTCCTGTACTCAATACTCTGACCAATAAAGAAAAGCATACCAAATGCCTTCTTCATGATCCTATCTACCTGCGACTCCACTTTCAAGGAGCTATGAACCTGCCCTCTCTTTGTTCAGCAACACTCCCTAGAATCTAACCATTAAGTGTATAAGTCCTGCTAAGATTTGCTTTTCCAAAATGCAGCACCTTGCATTTATCTGAATTAAACTCCATGTGCCACTTCTCAGCCCATTGGCCCATCTGATCAAGATCCTGTTGTAATCTGAGGTAACCTTCTTGGCTGTCCACTACACCTCCAATTTTGGTGTCATCTGCAAACTTATTAACTGTACCTCTAATGTTCACATCCAAATCATTTATATAAATGATGAAAAATAGCGGACCCAGCACCAATCCTTGTGGCACTTCACTGGTCACAGGCCTCCAGTCTGAAAAACAACCCTCCACCACCACCCTCTCTCTTCTACCTTTGAGCCAGTTCTGTATCCAAATTGCTAGTTCTCCCTTTATTTCGAGAGATCTAACCTTGCTAGCCAGTCTCCTATGGTGAATCTTGTCACTGAATTCCTTATAGATCACATCTACTGCTCTGCCCTCCTCAATCCTCTTTGTTACTTCTTCAAAAAACTCAATCAAGTTTGTGAGACATGATTTCCCATGCATAAAGCCATGTTGACTGTCCTTAATCAGTCCTTGCCTTTCCAAATACATGTACATCCTGTCCCTCAGGATTCCCTCCAACAACTTGCCCACCACCAAGGTCAAGCTCACTGGTCTATAGTTCCCTGGCTTGTCCTTACCACCCTTCTTAGAGTGCCACCACGTTAGCCAACCTCCAGTCTTCTGGCACCTCACCTGTGACTATCGATGATACAAATATCTCAGCAAGAGGCCCAGCAATCACTTCTCTAGCTTGCCACAGGGTACATCTGATCAGGTCCTGGGGATTTATCCACCTTTATGCGTTTCAAGGCATCCAGCACTTCCTCCTCTGTAAAAAAGACATTTTTCAAGATGTTACATCTATTTCCACACATTCTATATCTTCCATGTCCTTTTTCACTGTAAATACATCTTAAATTTAATTGGTTGAGTCTGTCCTGAAATTTCATTGGTTAAGAAATAGACAATTAGACCTGATGTTCAGTGACATCCAGATGCCCCATTGACCTGATTACTTCATTGTCCATTTGTATTTCTGTAACTTGCAGTACAAAAGTTATATGACCTAACGGCTTCTGCAATTTCTGGAATGTGGAAATCATTACAGTTCTAACAAAAATTCTAAATATGGCTAATACAATGCATGAAAGAATTAAATATGGATATGAATTGTGTATTTTGATTAAATTTCAGTAATAATAACTTCTATGGTCATACCAATGAGAAAAAAGTGAATTTGAATATTTGCACTATGATCAAATACATAAAAGTCAGAAGGTTAAACAATATTTTGCAGGGAAATAATTTCAAGACATTTCTTTTAAATTTATTAATAGTGTCCCGATTATGACTTGTGTGAACGAGTGTCTGGACAACGTCAAGATCCTGTCACGGGAAACGTATACCAGCAAGAACAGTGGAACCCAGACAAAGGAGATGTAGATAAAGCCAAAGCAAAACCTGAGGAAGAAGAGACTGAAGAAGAGGAGGAATCAGTTGAGGAGCTTGAAGAAGTAAGCGTTTAATTTCCTCTCTCAATTCCTGCGTTATTACAATAATAATCTGAAAATTTAAGTTGTGATTTTATGTTCCTGATAGGAGCATCTAAATGAGATATAACTCAAATTCTCCAATCCACAGTTCTCGTGAATGTGACTTCCAGCAGGCAATGCTGGATTCCAGAAATGACATATCTAACTGTTTAGAAGTAACTATGTGAGGTTGCAGTTATGTTTCCAAGATGATTTCCTTGAATTGAAATAACCTCTTAACACCAGGAGCTTATTACTATAAGACCATAAGAAATTGGAACAGAAAGATGCTATTAGGCCCTTCAAACATGCTCCACGATTCAGTGGAATTATGGCAAACCCGACAGTCCTCATAACCACTTTCCTGTCCTTTTCCTATTACCCTTGATTCTCCTACTGATCAAGAATCAGTCTATTTTAGCCTCAAAGGTATGCAATGACTCTTCCCCACAGCTCTCTGTGGCAAGGCATCCAAGGACTGACAATCCTCTGAGAAAAGAAATTCCCCGATCTCCATCATAAATTGGGGTCCCCTTATCCTGAGACTATGGCGTCTGGTTCTAGACTTGCCCATGAAGCAAAGCATGCATTTACTCAGCCAAGCTCCTTAAGAACCCTATATGTTTCAATGAGATCACCTCTTATTCTTTTAAACTTCAGTGAGTAAAGTCCCAACTTACTTAGTCTTTGCTCAGAAGACAATCCCTCCATACCAGGAATCATTCAACTGAACCTTCTCTGCTTCCGTAAATAAGTGGACCAAAACTGAACACAGTACTCTAGATACAATCTCACCACTTCCTTGTACAGTTGCAGTATGACCTCCTTACTCTTATCCTCCCACCCTCTTGAAATAATGGCCAACATTCCATTAGCCTTCCTGATTACCTGCTAGCTTTCTGTGTTTCATGCACAAGTATGCTGAAGTCACTTTGTGTTAGGGAGTCATAGAGTCATTTAGCATGGAAACAGACCCTTCATTCCAACCCATTGATGCCAATCAAGTTTCCCAAAATAAACAACCCCATTTGCCTGCGTTTAGCGCATAACCTTCTAAAATTGCAAAGGTTTGCTCGCTGAGCTGGAAGGTTCATTTTCAGACGTTTCGTCACCATACTAGCTAACATCTTCAGTGAGTCTCTGGATGAAACGTCTGAAAATGAACCTTCCAGCTTAGTGAGCAAACTTTTGCAATTTTAAGAGCCATTTCTCTCATTTTTAATTTAATCAATCCCGAATCACCAAAATTAAATGAATTGTCTCACCTGCATTTTATTTAAAGATCTAGGACACTAACCTGCAAGTGTTTAAATCTGCTGGGATTTTTCGTACCCCCAAATCCGTTCAAATCTGTCCAAACCAGTTCAAATCCTGGACCCGAACCCCCAAACTGTTACGACACAGGTTAAACCCTCCTGCTTAATTTAAAACCAGCAACTGTGCAGTAATCTCTAACCTATCTTTTACCTTCCCTTCTATAATACTAATCCGATAAAACTCCCAATTAAGATTTACAAAACAACATTTCTTATCTCAAAACCAGGCAGCTGTAGGTTATTGTCTTCGGAACTTCCTGCATCATCTTTTATCCTTGTTAGGAATTTCTGCGTCACAGATTACTGATCAAAAATGTACTTTTAAGAGAGATGTTTTTTCAAGCAGTTTGGTACATGCTAGGATTGACAGTTCACCTCTCAACTGTTCAAATGTTCTCCCGTCTTATACCCCAGAGCATCAGATTGTGTCATGTGAGCAAACTTACATCCAGAACTTCAACCTGAGCTAAAATCTTCTCAAAACTCGCTAATTGCAAAAGAGGTTCTGGATTTTAAGGTGAATCTCAAATTTGCCAAGAAGGGAAGAAAAAGAACATACTTTTAGAATTAGCAAATAAGTTAGATTTGGGTTTAACCAAGGACAAAAGTAAAGCTGAAATTGTAAAGGGGTTACTCAAACACTTAGGTATGTCAGAGAAACAGACAAGTGCAGTAGAGGTAGAAAAATGTAAATTACAATTGAAGAAAATGGAGTTAGAAGATGGAGAGAGAAAAAAGAGAGAGGGAGAGAGAAAGGGAAAGAAAGAAGAAAGAGAGAGAGGAGAGAAGAGAGGGAGAGAGTGGAAAAAGAGAGAGAGAAGGTTCTTGGCTGAACAAAGAGGGAGAGAAGAAAGAGAGAGAGAATTTGAACATGAGAAGTTGTGACTTAGTTAGCAAAGTGAAGTTAATAGGATGGAGATTAAAAGAGAAGGTAGTGAGATATATATATATATATATATATTAACATAAAAACTCTGCCACATTTTGATGAGAAAGATGTTGAAGCTTTCTTTATTTCATTTGAAAAATTGGCTAGGCAGATGGAGTGGTCCGAGGATTTATGGGTAATGCTAGTTCAGGCTAAATTGGTAGGCAGAGCTAGTGAGGTATTTGCCGCATTGTCAGAAGAGGTGTCAAAAGATTATGAGGAGGTTAAACAGGCTATTTTAAATGCTTATGAATTGGTACCAGAAATGTATAGACAGTGGTTCAGAAACACAAAGAAGGAACCATGTCAGACTTACGTTGAGTTCAAAGGATTTAAACATAGTCACTTTGATGGATGAGTGCGTGCTTTGAAAATAGATTGGACATTTGAGGCTTTCTTAGAGAGATTATTCTGCTGGAAGAATTTAAAAACTCACTTCCAGAGATGGTACGAATTCATGTGGAAAAACAGAAAGTTCAGGAAGTGAAAAGGGCAGCAGAGTTAGCAGATGCATACATGCTGGTGCATAAGACAAGCTTCCACCCAGAATTTCGTCCTGTGAGGGATGGAAGTTGAGAGAAGGGGAGATCTTACAATATTGAACCAAGAGTAGAGAACACTGGAAAGAATTTACCACAGGATAAAAAAGAAGCTCAAGAGGGTGGAAAGGAGGTGAAAGACCTCAGGTATTCCCACTGTGGTAAAGTGGGACACATAAAGTCACAGTGCTAGTCATTAAAGAAAGGCACTGTGGGAAAAGATGTGGTAAAAGAAGCTAAGCCAGTGGCATTAGTGAAGGTAGTAAAGGAGACCCCAAGAAGAGCCGAGGAGCTGCAGGAGAGTGTGCAGCCTAGGAGTTAGCACCTGATCTCTACAAAGAATTCACCTCTGTGGGTAAAGTTTACTCACAAAGAACTGAGGGAGAAAGACAAGAAGCTATAATTTTGAGAGATACAGGATCTAACCAGTCGCTAATTGTAAAGGATGAGCGAATATGCACCCTTTCTGATCTGTTACCCAAGAGTATGGTAATTTGTGGAATAGATGGACAGAAATTTAGCGTTCCCCTATGTAAAATCAGGTTAGAGTGCCAATTTCAGACTGGGGAGTGATTGACAGAGTATCAGTTCCAGGAATTCAGTTTGATCTTGGGAATAATTTGGCAGGATCCAAGCTAGGAGTGACACACCATATTATGGAGAAGCCCAAGGAAGACCAAGAAACTGAGGAGTTAAAACAGAAGTATCCTGGTATTTTCCCAGACTGTGTAGTAACCAGATCCCACTATCATAAGTCTCAGCACGAAGTGAAAAAGTAAAGAGAAAGCTGAAGGAGTTGAGGTTCAGTTAGCGGAAAGCCAGTTTGATGTAATGGTGCAGGAAAACCCTGAACAGGCAGAGGATCAGACAGAAGTGTTTACTCCTGAAAGGCGACGGAACTTGCAACAGCAAGACAATAAGATAAAAGTTATATATGTGGATGCGTACTCTGAAAAGGAGGCAGAGAATATTCCAGAGGGTTATTATCTGAAAGATAGAATCCTCAGACGGAAATAGAGACCACGGTACATTAATGCACTGGAGAAATGGGATGAAGTACACTAGATTGTGTTGCTGGTAGCATATAGAAGTGTTATGGGTAGCACATGAACTACCTGGAGGAGGTCACTTAGAGGTACAAAAACTCAAGACTAAGGTACAAAAACATTTTTATTGGCCTGGAATGCACAAGAATGTAGTTAACTTTTGTCGTACGTGTCATACATGCTAAATGGTAGGTATGCGACAGGCCGTAATAAATCCAGCACCTTTGTTGCCAATTCCCATATTTGAAGAATCTTTCACATGGGTTATAATTGATTGTATAGGTCCCCTCCCGAGAACCAGATGTGAGAACCAGTACTTGTTATCCATAATGGGTGTGTCTACCAGATTTCCTGAGGCAATTCCATTATGGAGTATCATAGAGTTATAGAGATATACAGCATGGAAACAGACCCTTCAGTCCAACCCATCCGTGCCGACCAGATATCCCAGCCCAATCTAGTCCCACCTGCCAGCACCAGGCCCATATCCCTCCAAATCCTTCCTATTCATATACCCATTCAAATGCCTCTTAAATGTTGCAATTGTACCATCCTCCATCACTTCCTCTGGCAGCTCATTCCATACTCGTACCACCCTCTGCGTGAAAAAGTTGCCCCTTAAGTTTCTTTTATACCTTTCCCCTCTCACCCTAAACCTATGCCCTCTAGTTCTGGACTCCCTGACTCCAGGGAAAGGACTTTGTCTGTTTATCCTATCCATGCCCCTCATAATTTTGTAAACCTCTATAAGGTCACCCCTCAGCCTCCGACGCTCCAGGGAAAACAGCCCCAGCCTGTTCAGCCTCTCCCTATAGCTCAAATCCTCCAACCCTGGCAACATCCTTGTAAATCTTTTCTGAACTCTTTCAAGTTTCACAACATCTTTCCCATAGAAAGGAGACCAGAATTGCACGCAATATTCCAACAGTGGCCTAACCAATATCCTGTACAGCCGCAACATGACCTCCCAACTCCCAACTCCTGTGACCTCAATACTCTGACCAATAAAAGAAAGCATACCAAACGCCGCCTTCACTATCCTATTTACCTGTGACTCCACTTTCAAGGAGCTATGAACCTGCACTCCAAGGTCTCTTTGTTCAGCAACACTCCCTAGGACCTTACCATTAAGTGTATAAGTCCTGCTAAGATTTGCGTTCCCAAAATGCAGCACCTTGCATTTATCTGAATTAAACTCCATCTGCCATTTCTCAGCCCATTGGCCCACCTGGTCAAGATTGTTCTAATCTGAGGTAACCCTCTTCGCTGTCCACTACGCCTCCAATTTTGGTGTCATCTGCAAACTTACTAACTGTACCTCTTATGCTCGCATCCAAATCATTTATATAAATGATGAAAAGTAGAGAACCCAGCACTGATCTTTGTGGCACTCCACTGGTCACAGGCCTCCAGTCTGAAAAACAACTCTCCACCATCACCGTCTGTCTTTTACCTTTGAGCCAGTTCTGTATCCATATGGCTAGTTCTCCCTGTATTCTGTGAGATCTAACCTTGTTAATCAGTCTCCCATGGGGAACCTTGTCGAACGCCTCACTGAAGTCCACGTAGATCACATCTACCGCTCTGCCCTCATCAATCCTCTTTGTTACTTCTTCAAAAAACTCAATCAAGTTTGTGAGACATGATTTCCCATGCACAAAGCCATGATGACTATCCCTAATCAGTCCTTGCCTTTCCAAATACACGTGCATCCTGTCCCTCAGGATTCTCTCCAACAACTTGCCCACCATCGACGTCAGGCTCACAGGTCTTTTGTTCCCTGGCTTGTCCTTATCACCCTTCTTAAACAGTGGCACCACGTTAGCCAACCTCCAGTCTTCCAGCACCTCACCTGTGACTATCGATGATACAAATATCTCAGCAAGAGGCCCAGCAATCATTTCTCTAGCTTCCTACACCTGATCAGGTCCCGGGAATTTATCCACCTTTACGCGTTTCAAGACATCCAGCACTTCCTCCTCTGTAAGATGGACATTTTGCAAGGTGTCATCATCTATTTCCCTACAGTCTATATCATCCATATCCTTTTGTGTTGGAGTACGATTCTGCTTCTGACACCTGCAGCGCCTCATGGATATCCAGTTCTGAGCTGCTAGATCTGCTTAAAGTCTATCCCATTTAGCACAGTGATAGTGCCACACAACATGATTAATAAATTTTTTTTGTGGAGTGACAGGACTGTCTTTTAAAGAGAAACTAGAGCAACAGGGCCTATATTCTCTAGTTTCAAACAATTACTCATTGAAGTCCATTGAATGAGATAGACAGAATAGATGCAGGTTAAGATGTTCCCTTGGTAGGGGATTGGTCCACTCTGCTGTGGAATGTGCAGTTAACCATTTGTGATTGGTCGGACATAATTTGGAGTCTTGAGTTCCAAAATAACAGCAGTGACATCATATTTTTAGCAGACATTCACCATATGCAACATAATGCTCTAAAAATATGATTTCACAGAATTATACAGCACAGGAGACCATTTAACCCACTGTGTCTGCACTGGCCAACAAAAAGTCATTCAACCTAATTCCACTTTCCAGATTTGGTCTGTGTCCTTAAAGGATACACTTTAAGTTCATTCTTAATTATTTTTATGAAAATGTCTACTTTTCAGACAGTGAGCTCCAGGATACCACCAACTCTAGATGAAATATTTTCTCTTAAAACCCCTCAAAAACTCTCACCTCTTACCTTAAATCCATATCCCCTGATTATGGCCCATCAACCAAGGGGAAAACAACGTTTTTATCTCTTTTGTGTTAACACTTCAAAATTTTATAAACTTCAATAAAACTCTCCCTTCAGCCCCTTTGTTCCAGAGAAAACAACCTTTGCTTATCCAATCCTCTATCATAACTAAAATTCTCCATTTTTGGCAACATCCTTGTAAATCTCATCTTTACTGTCTGATGCAATCACTTCTTTCTAATGTTCAATGACCAAAATAACATGCAGTACTCCAGCTGAGATCGAATTAGTGTTTTATACTCCTTCAGTTATACCTTGGTTAATAAAAGCAAACATCCCACACATTTTCTTGACCAACTTATTTACTTGTTAATTTCAGGAGTTTGCACACCGTATGCATTATTTCACACTTTTCCTGACTGAGCGCTAATTGCCAATGTTCAGTTCATCTGGCTAGTTCAATACATATCCTTGTAGTCATCCTCTTTTTTCTTTATTGTCAACTAAACAGCCAACGTTTGGATCAAATACAATCTTTAAAAATCAGTTCCCGTGCATTCAATAACAAATCATTGATATATGTACCAGAAAGAACAAAAGACCTAGTACTGAGCCTAGTGGAAACAGCCTCCTCATCAGGGAAAAAAAATACTCACCAAACAATAAAATGCCTTTATTTTTGTGCCTTGGCACCAATTATGGATCCAACTTGTCTACTCGTCTTGGATTCAAAGACGTTTTACTTCTGTGAACAG
The DNA here is from genome assembly GCF_037043375.1 of Chiloscyllium plagiosum. Taxonomy (NCBI): domain Eukaryota; kingdom Metazoa; phylum Chordata; class Chondrichthyes; order Orectolobiformes; family Hemiscylliidae; genus Chiloscyllium; species Chiloscyllium plagiosum. The sequence goes on along the minus strand of NW_028270141.1, from coordinate 121,176,018 downwards.
TCTGACATTTGAAGCGGTGATCAAATGCACTAGCCTCATTAACCAAGTTACTGAATATTTTGAGAACGCAATCATGTTACTGACACAATGTTCCCCAAAGTGTACAAAGGCATCATAGGCACCGATGGAACCCAAAAATGGGTCCCAGGCATTCATAAATTCTGTACCATGAGTCTTTAAAACTGTAAAAGCAAGGAAAGGCCATGTTTAATTTCTGATTTTTGGTTGGCGTTTTATGTGGCAGAAAGGAAGATGGTTGTTTGTTGGAGGTCAGTCAGCTCAGCTCCAGGACATCTCTGCAGGAGTTCCTCAAGGTAGTATCCTAAGGCCCAATCATATTCAGCTGTTTCATCAATGACCTTCCCTCCATCAGGTCAGTCGTGGGGATGTTTGCTCATGATTGCACAATGTTCAGCACTGTTTCCAGCTCCTCAGATACTGAATCAGTCCTTAATAATCTTAATAATCTTAGAATCCCTTCAGTGTAGAAGCAGGTCATTCGGCCCATCAGGTCCACATCGACCCTCTAAAGAGCATTCTGCCCAGATCCAACCCTCTATCCTATCCCTGCAACCCTGCATTTCCCAGGGCTCAAGCACCTAGCCTGCACTTCCCTGGACACTATGAGCAATTTAGCACAGCCAATCCACCTAACCTGCACATCTTTGTACTGTGAGAGCAAACCCTCACAGACACAGGGAGAATGTGCAAACTCTGCACAGACAGTCGCCTGAGGCTGGAATCAAACCCAGGTGCCTGGCACGGAGGCAGCAGTGCTAACTGCCGAGCCACTGTGCTGCCCCAAAATCAGGCTTGTGTGCAGCAGTGGTAAGTAACATTCATGGCACACAAATGAAAGGCAAGAACATTCTCCAACAGGACAGAATCTAACCATTGTCCCTTCACATTGAATGGTGTTACCATCACTGAATACCCCACTATGAACATCTAGGGGTTATCATTGATCAGAAACTCATCTGTATTTGACACAGAAATAGATTGGTGATAAGAGCAGGTCAGAGGCTATGACTCCTGCAGTGAATAATGTACCTCCCTGACTCTACAAAGCCTGTCTAGTACTATAGAAATTCTCCAAGGCTCTTTCCAATCTCGCAATCAATTCCATCTAGAAAGACAAGGACAGCAAATACATGGGAACACCCCACCTGCAAGTTCCCCATTATCCGACTTGGAAATATATCACTCTCCCTTCAGTATCACTGGGTCAAAATCCTGGAACTCTCTCCTTAAATGGTTTTGTAGGTCTATCTACAGCACATGGATTATAATTGTTCAAGAAGGCACTTCACCACCACCTTCCCAAGAGCAACTAGGAATGCATATCAATACTGGCCCAGCTTTGCCCACATCCCATGAATGAATTAAAACAAAGATAAATTTATGCTGATCTACCTCCTCTCTGTTAAAGTTACAACAATTTCCAGTAGCCTTGGATTAGGTAAAGAGAAGAGAGGCCAAGGTGTTATAAGCGAGCTTCTGTGTGAATGGCAGCTTAGAACATGACTGGGTCAATTGCAAAGCTGTCAATTGTAAGTACATGGATGATGAGTACTTAAAACAAGGTACATAAAAGTAATTGCAACTTATGAGGGAGTCATTGCTGATGAGAAAGAAAGCCAGGTAGAGGACGGGATGGAAGCAAGAACCACAAGTACTTGTGAAATCAATAATGAAACAATATATCAGAGCATCATGCCTCAGGATGGAAAAATGAATAAAATGAAACTCTAATAAGCACATTTTGTTCGCTACATGCCCTTGTGACATATATCAGGCACCAAAGCAATGTAACTAAATGAAATGCCTGTTATCAAAATACATTTGAACAAAAGCATTTACCTTGATTCTTCTCAGCATCTTCCACACTACCAATATACGTAGCCCCTCCTGCTCCCTCACTGTGGTCTACCGTTGGATCCAATGCATAACCGTAGGTATGAAACACAAAAATAGTGGTAGAGGAGTTAGTAGCATTCTTCACATGGTATGGGCTACCCGGAGAGATATTCAGTTGGACCATGGGTCAAATTTTACTGCTAGACTGTTTAAGGAAGTTATGGATAGCTTAGATATACAGCACTTTAATTCCAGTGTGTACCATCCTGAATCCCAGGGAGCTGTAGAAAGGTGGAATCAGATCTTGAAGACTATGTTGAGAGCATACTGTCAGGATTACCTGAATGATTGGGATAAAGGTATCCCATTCGTATTCTTTGCCATTAGAGGTGCCCCAAATGAATCTACTCATTTCACTCCTTTTGAGTTAATATTCGGTCATGAAGTGAGAGGCCCTTTGAAATTAATTAAAGCAAAATTGACAGATCCAGTTGGAGATCTCACACTTAGATTATGTATTGGAGGTGAGGGAGAGACTAAATCAAGTAGGTGAGCTAGCTAAACAGCACCGAAAGAGGGCACAGTAAAGAATGAAGCAGGTGGCAGGTGAAAGCTCTGAGACTCTGATGTTTTCCCAAGGGGACAATGTGATAGGAGATCCCTTCAAAGCCAGGTTTAGTGGTCCCTATCAAATTGAGAAAAAGTTGAGTCAGATGAACTATTTAGTGAAGATGCCAGATTAAAAAAAGGTATCGAGTATGTCATGTGAACATATTACACTAGAGAGAAAGAGCTGGAGAAACATGTGTTAGTTACTGGCCTGCAGAGTAAGGAATCAAATCCAGATGATATGGATTTTGAGGTGCCTCAAAATAGATTAATCTATTTTGGAGGAGTGGGATAGATTAGTAAGCTATCTGCCTCAGGAGCATAAAATGGAGTTGAAAGATTTGTTACTACAGTGTAAGGACATATGTAAGAATCAGATGGGGAGGACTAATACTATTGTACATGAAGTAGATGTAGGGAATTGTGCTTCGATGAAACAACACCCCTATCGGCTTAATCCTCTCAAATCCAGATAGGTCCAGATGGAGGTGGAGGCCATGCTTGACGAGAACATCATTGAACCAAGCCAGAGTGAGTGGAGTTCGCCGATCGTCTTAGTTCCCAAACCAGACGGGACTCAATGATTCTGTGTAGATTATCGGAAGGTTAACATCGTTACAAAGTTGGACTCCTATCCAATTCCTAGATTGGAAGACTATATCGAGAAAGTCGGACAAGTCAGTTACATCATGATGTTGGACTTGATGTGTGGTTACTGACAGGTACTTTTATCAGAAACGGCGAAAGAAATTTCTGCGTTTTGTAATTCCAAGTGGGCTTTATCAGTTTAAAGTGTTGCCCTTTGGACTGAAGAACGTGCCCGCCACATTCCAAAGATTCATAAACAGAGCTGTACAGTCTATTTGGATGATGTAGTGATCTTCAATGAGTCCTGGAAAGATCACATGGTCCAGTTGGTAGAGCTCCTAGAAAGACTACGAGAAGCAAAACTGGTGATAAACTTAAATAAAACGGAATTCACGAAAGCAGAAGTGACATTCTTGGGACATAACATCGGTCATGGAAGGTTGACCCCATGAAATGCCAAGACGAAGGCTATCGAGGAATTTCCATGGCCAACTTCAAAGAAAGAGGTGCTTTGTTTCTTAGGACTCAGCAGATTCTATCGGAAGTTTGTTCCAAACTTCAGCAGCGTATTGGTAGTGTTAACCAATTTGCTGAAGAAGAACACAAAGTTTCGTTGGACAGCACTGCCAGGAGGCATTCGACCATTTGAAATCAATATTAACCACCAAACCAATTTTAGTTACACCAAACTTTTCAAAACATTTTAAAGTCACCATCGATGCTAGTGACATTGGAGTTGGAGCTGTACTCCTACAGGAAGATGAGGATGGGATTGAACTCCCAGTTGGTTACTTTTTGAAGAAGATCAACATTCACGATAGGATATACTCCACAATCGAAAAGGAACTGGCCTTACAGCATGTGTATGTCATGAACAATGTGTCGGAGACAGTTGTGTACAGTGACCACAATCAGCTTCCATTCTTAGAACGTTTTAAAGATAAGAATATGAAACTATTTTGTTGGAGTCTTATGTTGCAGGCTTTTAATTTAAAAATCATGTATGTTGCAGGTCGGAACAATGTAATTGCAGGCGCTTTATGGCAGGTTTAACTGATAGATGAGATTTGTCTTTATTTAATGTTTTATGTAAATATATAGATATATAGGAAGACATTAAGGTGAACGTATATGAAAGTTATCGGTATGTTAGGGTAATGTGTTTAAATGGTGAAAATGAAAGAAGCCATCTTTTCATTATGCTGGTTCATTTTTTCTTAAGGTGAGGGGTGTTATGAAGATGTGGGTGTATCTTTAAGAGTGTTAAAAACAGCAGAGCTACCAGGCACAGCACCAAGTGTTCTCAATAAGGCAATAATGTATGTAACGCTGGGTTGAACAACTCAAGTAACTTGTTGCCTGGAGACAAAAACAAATTTGAATTTGGCTAATCAGTTTAAATTATACCTTGATAAAAATTCCAATTTCCAGTCAAGTTTGAATTGCGTATATTAACAATCTTAAAATCCAATGACACAATCGGATGCTCTGGGGTATAAGACTGGGGGACATTTGAACAGTTGAGAGGAGAACTGCCAATCCTAACGTATACCCGACTGCTTGAAAAACATTTCTTTTAAAAGTACATTTTCGATCAGTAACTTGTGATGCAGAAATTCCTAACAAGGATAAAAGATGATGCAGTAAAATCCGAAGACAAGAACCTACAGCTGCCTGGTTTTGAGAAAAGAAGAGTTGTTTTGTAAATCGTATTTGGGAGTTTTATCGAACTAGTATGAGAGAAGGGAAGGTAAAAGATAGGTTAGAGAAAGAAATTGTAAGTTGTGGTTAGTTAATCAGTTAGTTAATTAGTTATACTATAAGAAATAAAATTGTTAATTTTTACTTTACATAGTTCTTGGCCGATTGAACATTTACAGATTACTGCACGGGATAAATCTTTTCTGTGTTGCTGGTTTTAATTTAAGCAGGAGAGTTTACTCCATGTCGTAACATACAGTACATTCACTTTTTTCCTCCAAGTTATTAATATACATTATAAACAGTTTCAGACCCAGCACTGATCCCTGTCAAACCCCACATGTCACAGGTCACTACACTGAAAAAGGACCACTTGTCCCCACTCGCTGATTTCTGCCCATGAACCAATTTTCGACCTCTGTCAATTTACTACTTTCAACACCTTTGGCTGTTATCCTATGACTTAATCTTTTGTGAGCTACCTTGTCAAACACATTGTGAAAGTCCAAACACAATACATCTACTGGTTCCACACTATCCACTCTGGTTGAAACTTTCTTAGTACAATATGACCACACATTTTGTCTCTTCCTATTATTTCTGGTAACAATCAACTCCCATCGCTAACCTGCAATCCTACCTTCACCTTTATTTTTGATTTTACAATTTCTTTCAATCTCTTCTGGTCCATCTTTCACATGAAAAAGACAGCTTCGTGATGCGGACTGACCCTCATATGGACTGCCTTAAGACTCAGACCAGTGTTTCTGGAGCTAGCAAGCTAGGATGTGTTCATCATTTGTCTGAATTCTTTTAGCCAACGAGCACGGGAAAACTATTTACAGCATCAGAATAACCCTGGTCCCCTTGCCTACCTTGATCTGAAGGTTAGTTTTTATTCTTGTTGGGAACAAAATTTATATTTTTCTAAACCTAGCATTGAAAATAGGATACATACGTCAGATGATTACAGTATTTGAAGTAAGCTTGTGAAACAGTAGCCTAGTGATATTTATTGTTGCTTTCCATTTTGTCTTTCTTATTAGAAATTGTTTATGTTTGGGGGACTCAAGCACCCACTGAAAGAATAGTTGCATAAGATCTCATGCTAAGATCTCATACTGTGTACAAAAAAAGTATATTTCTACATAAAACATATTGTCATATGATGTTGTAGTTATTTAAATGTTACAGGCCTTTTTTTGTCCCAGATATTACTTCTCTGCAGGATCTAACCACATTTTATTAAAGATCATTTTAAAGTGAAATGCATCAATGAAATATATTTTCTCAATGTTTGAAATTAGGCTGAGGTTTCAGATGTTGACCCAGGCCTTGTTGCACGTTTAGTGAGAAGACCTGAAGATCTTCAGACAACTATTGAAAAACACGTTGCCCTATATAAAGACAAAATGTTGAGGCTTTTAGAGGTAAGAAATAACTTCATCAAGCTTTTAGACTTAACTTGACATTTTATTACTACAGGTGTTAAAACACCTGTGTTTTTCTTATTTTTTTCCATTCTTATTTATAATACAATTATGTATTTCTCTACACGTATTTTTATATGTCTACATCTGTACAGGATTATATGGCTGATCATGATCGACAAAATATGATAGAATTGGATGGAAATAACAAGCCACATGAATTGTTTGCGGTAAGAAAATTATGATCGAGCATTTTAACAATATCATGTTTTTAAGCTGTTTTGAAATAATTCAATATCAACAATTTGAAGTGTGGTGAAGTCAGAAGATTAAAGTGCAGCAGTAGAGAAGCTACTTCACTCATTAGGGATTCATACTTGAGAGTCCTTTATTGACAAATTTCAACATTGCAAATGTTTTCCCTATTTCAAAATGCATGGATGAGGGTTTTTTATCCCACACTGCAGATGGTGAAATTCTTCTCTGGAATTAAGAGTCTAGTGATGATCATGAAGCCATTACCAATTGGCAGAAAAATCCATTTCACTAATGTTCTTCAGACAAGGAAATCTGCCAATCTCACTTTGTCTGGCTTACATGTGACTCCAGACACACAGCAAGTGGTTGACTCTCAACTGTCCTCTATTGTAACAATCATTATGAAGACTCAACAAAGAATTGAAACTAAACAGACTACTTGTCATTGACCTAGGCTCGCAAAAGATAAAGGGGAAAATGGCCAGGCCTGCAAAGTCCTTCTCACTAACATATGGAGGAGCTAGTGCCAAAGTTGGGAGAGCTATCTCACAGGCTATTTAAGCAACAGCCTGACATAGTCATACTCACAGAATCAGATCTTACACATAATGTCCCAGATACCACTGTTACCATCCCTAGGTATATCCTGTTTCATCGGCAGGATAGAACCAGCAGAGTTGGAGGCACAATAGTATATAGTTGAAACGGAGTTGCCCTGAAAATCCTCAATAGTGACTCCAGACATCATGAAGACTCATTGAATCGGGTTAGACATGGGCAAGGAAACATCCTGCTATCCTTCCACGGCTGCTGAATTAGTGCTCCTCCATGAAATACTGAGAGTAGCAAGGCTGCAGAATATACCCTGGGTGAGGGGGATTTCAATGTGCATCACAAAGAGTGGCTTGGCAGCAGCACTGCTGATTGAACTGGTTGGATCCTTCAGGTCATAGGTGCTAATTTTGATCTATGGCAGATGGTAAAGGAGCCAACAAGAGGGAAAAACATACTTCATCCTCACCAATCTGCATGCCATCATTGCAGCTGTCCATGATAGTATCGGTAAGAGTGACTGTTGCACAGTGCTCATGGGGACAAAGTTCTGATTTCACATTTCCAATTCCAGGACATCCCTGCAGAAGTAGCTCAGGGTAATATCTTAGGCCCAATCATCTTCAGCTGCTTCATCAATGAAATCTCCTCCATCATAAGGTCAGAAGTGAGGATATTCGCTGATGATTCCACAATGTTCAGCACCATTCACAGCTCCTAAGATAATCAAAGTTTCATTTCCATGTGCAACATGGTATCCAGGCTTAATTTGAAAAGCGACAAGAAATATGCATGCTACACAAGCACAAGACAATGGCATCTCCAAGAGTCAATCTATGTTTCAGCCTTTGGTGATAATGGCATCATCATTACTGAATTCGCAGTACTGTCTAGAAGGATGAGGGCAGCAGATACTTGGAACACCAAGCCCTCTGTGTCACTTACCATTGTGACTTTGAAGTATATCATAATTCTTTCAACATCACTCAGTCGAAAGTCAAAACATCACTCAGGTCGGCGGCATGGCCTCACAGCGACAGAGACCCGGGTTCAATTCCCGCCTCAGGCGACTGACTGTGTGGAGTTTGCATATTCTCCCCGTGTGTGCATGGTTTTCCTCCGGGTGCTCCGGTTTCCTCCCACAGTCCAAAAATGTGCAGGTTAGGTGAATTGGCCACACTAAATTGCCCTTAGTGTTAAGGGCAAATGTAGGGGAATGGGTCTGGTGGGTGCGCTTCGGCGGGTCGGTGTGGACTTGTTGAGCCGAAGGGCCTGTTTCCACACTGTAAGTAATCTAATAAAAAAAATCTCGCAGCGCCTTCCCTAATAGCATTCTGGGTCCTCCTACAGAAAATGGCCTGAAGCAATTCAAGAAGGCAGCTTGCCACCACTTTCTCAAAGGTGATTCAAGATGGGCAGTAAATGCTGGCATGGCAGACACATTCACATTCTATCAATGACTGTTTAAAAATTCTCAATTTAAATCATTCCAATTTTATTTGAGTTTCACCAAAAATTCGACAATTTGAGAAACTCTTGGCTATGCATTTCTTTCTGTAATATTTTCTTTCAAACCATGGCTGAATTTTACATGCCCCAACTGAGTAGAGGGCTTGTAAAATTCCCCAGTTTCCTGAAAAGTAGGACTCAGTTCTTTACCCAGATATTCTCCCCTTGTGTGATGAATAAAAGGCTGGGAACCGACTCAGAACTTAATTAAATAAACCCTTCTCTACTTAGAGTTAAAGTTTAGTACTTAATATAAAACATGCATTCATTGCTACATTTGCATCTTCTTTCATCTAACAACTTCAAGTTTAACTCACTTTATTTAACTTCACTTAATCTTACTTTACTTAATCCACACTCAACCCTAACTCTTATTTTATAACTTTGGCTTGAATCAAATACTGCCCCAATTTCAATAAAGTGGCCAACATTTGTTCTCCATGTAGGTCTTGCTTCTTGGTTCTTTGTCTTCAAGTTGGGCAGTAATTGCTGGCAAGGCAGACTCATTCGCATTCTGTCAATGACTGTTTAAAAATTCTCAATTTAAATTATTCCAATTTTATTTGAGTTTCAACCAAAAATTCTACAATTTGAGAAACTCAAGCTTATGCATTTCCTTTGGAAGATGCAAAAAACTTGCATGTCGTTGGTGGAGTGGGAGGAAGAGTTGAAGTGTTCGGCCATAGGGCGGTGCAGTTGTGTAGTGCATGTATCCCGGAGATGCTCTCTGAAACATTCCACAAGTTGATTCTTGTCTCCCCAATGTAGAGGAGACCACATTGAGAGCAATAGACACAGTAGGTGAACTGTGTGGAAGTACAGGTATATCTCTGTTGGATGTGAAAGGATCCTTTGGGGCCTGGGACAGAGGTTGGTGGGGGGGGGGAGTTGTGGGTGCAGGTTTTGCACTTCTTGCGGTGGCAAAGGAAGGTGCTGGGAGTTGAAGGTGGGTTGTTGAGGGACGTAGAGCTAACAAGGGAATCGCGAAGGGAATGGTCTCTGCAGAACACACATAGGGGTGGGGAGGAAAATAGTGGGGTCTGTTTGTAGGTGGTGTAAATAGTGCAGGATGATGTGTTGTTTCCAGAGGTTGGTGGGGTGGAAGGTGAGGACATGGGGGGGGTTCTGTCCTTGTTGCGATTGGAGGGGTGGGGTTCAAGGGCAGAGGGGTGGGAAGATGTGCTGGAGGGCATCGTTGACCACATGGGAGGGGAAATTGCGTTCCCTGAAGAAGGAGGCCACCTGGTATGTTCTATGGTGGAATTGGTCCTCCTGGGAGCAGATGAGATGGAGGTCAGATGTGGAAGGATCCTTTCTGGCCTTGTCGGATGTGGAAGGGATTTACCTGTACTTCCACTCACGTCATCTACTGTGTCCGTTGCTCTCAATGTGGTCTCCTCTACATTGGGGAGACAGGACACCAACTTGCAGAACGTTTCAGAGAACATCTCTAGGACATAAGCACTAAATAACCTCACTGCCCTGTGGTTGAGCGCTTCAACTCATCTTCCCATTCCACCAAGGACATGCAAGTCCTTGGCCTCCTCCACCGCCAAACTCTAGCCACCTGATGCCTGGAGGAAGAATGCCTCATCATCTGCCTTGGGACCCTCCAACCACATGGGATCAATGTTGATTTCACCAGTTTCCTCATTTCCCCTGTCCCCCCCTCTAACTCGGCACTGCCCTCTTGAACTGTCCGATCTGTCCATCTCTCTTCCCACCGATCTGCTCCACCCTCCTCTCTGACCTATCACAATCACCCCTCACCTTCATCTACCCTATCGCATTCCAAGCTACCTTATCCTAGCTCCACCCCCTCCTATTTATCTCTCAGTCCCCTTGCGCTCCCCCTCCCCTCATTCCTGATGAAGACTTCATGATCGAAACATTTACTCTCCTGCTCCTCGAATACTGCCTGACTGGCTGTGCTTTGCCAGTACCATACTTTTCAACTCTGATCTCCAGCATCTGTAGTCCTCACTTTCTCACTGTAGCTCTTAACCAGTCTAGCAGCTATTTCTGCTGCTGGCCACCTGACCACAACCCCCACTTAACATTCTACTTCTTTATTGTTCAAAAGAGCAATAAGTTAATTGTCATTTATATCAGATGTAGTCAATTGATTTTTAAAGTAAATATATTCTACCCCATTTTAGAACAGTAATTTCAGGGAAACAAGTAAGTAATGTCTGGTAGAGTTTGAAACTAAAAGCTAACCATGCAAGGAGAAGGACTTGGGGATTTTGACAGGAAATGAAGTACTTTTTAAGTGTAGTCACTATTGTAAAGTAGGAAAATGTGGCAACCAATTGCACACGATGAGGTACCACAGAGAGCATTGAGACTAATGTCCTGATATTTTGTTCTTTAGTGACATTGCTTAAGGGGCAAATATTTGTAAAATCTCAATAGAATTTTTTAAGTCCAGATGGATAATTGATGCTTCAGTTCAACTTTCATGTGAAAAACTACATCTCAGACAGTGCAGCATATCATCAGTATTGCACCAGCATGTTATTGAGATAGTTATGCTCAAAATCCTAGGCTCATACTTGAATTCATGACACAATTCAGAAGTGAGCATACAATCAATCTAGCCACAGTTTACTCATTTGATTGCTATTGAGTGTAGAGAAATCCCTCCTCCCCATCAAAGTGCTTTCAAAAGTTTCATCTCAGTTCAAACTGAAAAATAAAATACAATATGACATAGATTAAATTATCCAAAGCATGTAGAATAGTTTACTTCAATAACAATAACCTTGATTTATTGAAAGAAATATGCAATTTTACCTAGAAATGAAGAACAAAAAGTTCTTTGGTCCTGTTACCTCATTTTCTTATGCTCACTACGACTTTATTTTCACCCTATTTATCATTACTTATGATGAATATCTTATTCTGCATTAATCTGTTTTTCCCATAATTTTAGCATTTTCTGCTGTCCTGTTTTCACTGTACTAAAATATAACATTAGGAATAATTTTGAGGATTTCAAAAAGTCATAATGAAAAGTTAAAGTGTTTATTTTAATTCATCTTTAATGCAGATACAAGTTATAAAATATGTTTTATGTGCAGATCATTAATGTAGTTGTTTGTAATTGAAAGTTGTATGTGTTCAATACAATATTTCTTTTTAAATATGCTTTTTGAGGAGTTTTCTTTCTCTTTACTCTTTAGTCAGTGATGTACAAGTTGGAATTCCTGGGTCTACAACCTGCAGCTCTAGTACAACCTCTATATGAAGAAGAGGAAGAAGAAATTTCAGAAGAAATTGATGATGTGAGCAATCTATTCAGGAGGAATAGTAATGTTCTATTTAAGAGTTGAACTAGTTTCTTAATTTGTTTTACAATTTATTTTGAATTCTCCATTCACCTTCACATCAGGCATTGCTACCCCTAGGCATCACTACCATAGATTAATATAGGTACATTTGCCTTGGGAGAAAGTGCTGCAAATGGTTCATGAAAAGGCCTTCATGCTAAAGAATAACATGCTTACAAGGTTGTATCTTATTTTTCAGAACGGACTTTTTGTTCAGTATATATATCCACAAACATTTGTTGATAAATTTATTTTGTATGTTAATCTTAGTTGTCAGCAAAACTTGGATTACTGAGAAAATCGATGGCCTTCTGCTTGATGCCTTGTTGCACAAAAAAATGTCTTGGCTTAAAATATGCATAAATGCTGTTTTCAGTTTTGTTTCTTTTCATTTCTAAAATTTGATCTATATATTGTGCCCCCATTAAATGATCCCTTACTCCCACATGTTCTGTCCATTCTTGAGTCATTTCATTGTCAAGGTAACTTGCATTGAGACATAATTCCATCTAAATATATGTAGCAGATAGTGCTCTTCTCTGATTCTCTTTATAGCAGTCATTGTAAAGTCATATTTTGGTACAATATGATGTTATTTCTTTGAACTTTATTCTTGTGATTTGAAATATCTATATTTTACCTAACCACCGAGTGTTTTTCCCAGATGTTGGAAGAATGGTTACAATTTAGAAAAAGATAATTTGGCAGTTCTTTACCACATATTTCTCTTAATCTACATTTAGAGCTCTTAAAAGTAACAGAAGTTTTCCTTGATTTTTTTCTTTCTGTTTTCATTTATGGCATTGGGAATCTAAATATATCTGTCGCAGCCTTCAATACAACACAAGGACTCTGCTCCATAACTCTCTGTGGCAAGAAGTTCCAATGACTCAAAACCTGCTGAGAAAATATTATTTTCTTCTCAGTCTTAAATGAACATTCTGAGAGTCTTTTTGGTCCTATATTTTCCCATGAAGAGAAATGTCCTCACAGCATTTACCCTTTTAGTCCCAGTTAAGAGGTTCTTGTGCAAAGTTAAAACACATAGTATTGGTGGTAGTATAATAGCATGAATGAGAATTGATTCGCAGACAAGCAAAAGAGAGGATGAATAAATTTGTAATTTTTAGAATAGAAGGCAGTGACAAGTATGGTACCACAGGGCCTCAGCTGCTCACTATTTGCATAATATATCAATGTTTTCAATGAGGGAATTATTATAATATTTCCATGTTTGTTGATGACATGACATTCGATGGAAGTGATGAGGAAGATGTCAAGAGGCATTAGAATGGTTAAGATAAGTTGAGTGAGTTGGCAAGTAAAAAGCAGATAAAATACAATATGAACAAATGTAAAGTTGTTGAGTTTGGTAGGAAAAATAGAATGAAAGACTGATTGTTAAATGGTGATGGATTTTGAAAGGGAACTTGAGTGTCCTTGTAGACTAGTCATTTAAAGCGAGTGCAGCAAGCAATTAGAAAGGCAAATGTTATGTTGCCTTCATTGCATAAGCATTTGAATACAGAAGTATGTAAATCTTGGTGAGACCTCACCTGTAGTCCTGTGTGCAGTTTTGGACTTTTTACCTCAGAAAAATATAGACAACATGGAGGGAGTGCAGCAAGTGTTAAGCAGTCTGATTCCTGGGATGACAAGTTTGCTTGAGGAGAGATTAGGTTGACTGGGCCTATATTCACTAGTGTTTAGAAGAGTGAGAGGAGAAGTATATCCAATTCTGACAGGGCTAGACAGACTGGATACAGGGATTATGTTTTACATGGCTTGGGGTTTGAGGGAGGGAGTGATGTGGGTCCGTAGAATCCAGAATGACAGGCAAGTTTCACGATACACAGACGTTTCAGTTTGAGATGAAGGAAATTTCTTCAGAGAGAAGGCTTTGGGGCTGATTATTATTAACAAAGAATTAACTCGATTTCTAAAGGTGACAAGGGATATGGAGAGAGAGAGGGAGAGAGAGCGAGAGACCAAGAATATAGCGTTGAGGTAGAGGGCCAGCCAAGGTCATATTGAGTGGTGGAATGGGTTTGATGGTCCAAATGGTATACTATGTTCTATGTTTTATAATGATCTCAGCTAACATTATTAGTGGACAAGTCAGATCCCAGACTGAAATCTGGCTTAATTGATGACTTTTTAAAAATTTTAATAAGATGGTCTTTCACTGAAGTGCAACCATACATTATTGTAGATTTGGATTTAGCAATAAAACAGAAGCTTCTTATGCAAAAGAAATAAAACTATAATGAAATAAACCAAACTATTTACATATCACACATTTACATACAATTTCATTAATCCAACTGGTATTAATTGCAGTAATAAAACGAGAGAGAATGAACTTCCCTATCCCACTTAGGATTTCACTCAGCTGTGGCTTCAAAACTGATAATTGGAATCTGATAGCCTCTTGCTGAAGCTTTCTTATAACTGAGCTTGAACTATCGCAACTTCAAATAAGTCCTTCAGGCTTTTAGCCAAATACTTCTGGTCTGGAACTTTTATGAAAGTTTTTCTGCCTATTTTTAACAATTCTAAATTATCTTCACTCTTTCTCAGGAATGATTGCTTTACACATCCACCTTCAACAAAGAGCCCCACAGATCTTCCCTATAAACTGAAGCTAAAAAGCTGTTTCCAGGCTATGGATGTTTCCTCTAAGCCCAAAAATAAATTCCTGAACCTTCTAACGAAAGCTAAATACACTGAACTGTTTACTTTGCTTGTAAATTCTCCCAATGTCAACAAAAATCCATTTCTCACCAGAAAGTATTTCTCTCTCACTGTGCTTTAAAAGAAATCACCATGGCTACAGAAGTTGATTAAGTTAAACATTAAATCCCTTGAGACATACAGAAAACTAATTTTCCACAAGTTCAAAATTCAAAAATCTGAACTGAAAAATAAATAATATTAAAATATATGTAAATCCCCCACCTTACCTCACAATTTCAAAAGTCACTCTTACCCCTGACTTCAGCTGGTCAAGGGCTTCATCATTCCTGATGGAGGTCTTTTGCCTGAAACATTGATTTTCCTGCTCCTTGGATGCTGCCTGACCTGCTGTGCTTTATCAGCACCACTAATCTGGACTTCAGCTGATCAAGCCTTGCTTGCTTAATCCTATGTCATAAAACACCCTGCCTATTTCAGGTATTAGTCCAGTAAACCTTCTCAAACTCAGTGCTTTTACATCCTTCATTAAACAATGTGACCAGTACTTTGCACATTTTCCAAATGTGGTCTCACTAATGCCCTATATAATTGAAGCATATTCTTCCTACTTTTGTATTCAGTTCCCGTAATGTTTACTGATAACTTTTTATTAGCTTTTCTAAATATTTGCTTTAGCTTCAAAATAATCTTCTGTGATTTATGAACAACCAGAACCCTCTCCATTTTAGAGTCTTGCAATCTTTCATCATTCAGTATTATGCTTTTTAAATTCTTCCTGTCAAATGATGCAAGTTCATATTTTTGCACTTTTATACTGCATTGTCACATCTTTGCCACCTTACTTAACCTATCAGTATATTTTTGTAATTTCCTGATGCCTTCTTCTCAATTTACTTTACTACTTATCATTTTGTTTTTAGCAAATTTTCCCATCATATCTTCCGTCACTTCATCCAAGTTAATTATATAAATTATAAAGGCAGTGAGGTCCATAAGACATAGGAGTAGAAGTAGGCCATTCAATCCATCAAGTCTGCTCTGCCATTCAATGAGATCATGGCTGATCTAATAATTCTCAGTTCCACTTTCCTGCATTTTCCCATGTCTCTTGGTTCCCTTATTGATTAATAATTTATCTCAGCCTTGAATATATTTAATGACCCATCCTCAACAACCCTCTGCAGTAAAGAATTCCACAGGTTCACAACCCTCTGAGGGAAGAAATTTCTCCTCATCTCTGTCTTAAATGTGTGATCCCTTCCTCTGAGATTATGTGCTCTGGTCCTAGATTCTCCCTCAAGGGGAAACAAGCTTTCAATGAACAAAGAAAATTACAGCACAGGAACAAGCCCTTTAGCCCTCCAAGCCTGCGCTGATCACATCCTTTATCTCAACCTGCTGGCTATTTTCAAAAGATCTGTATCCCTTTGCTCCCTGCCCATTCATGTATCTGTCTAAATACATCGTAAATGACACTATTGCTTCCGCCTCTACTACCTCCACTGGCAATGCATTCCAGGCCCCCACCACCCTGTACGTAAAGAACCTTCCATGCATATCTCCCCAAACCTTTCCCCTCTCACTTTGAACTTGTGACCCCCGAGTAATTAAGTTCCACACTCTGGGAAAAGCTTCTTGCTATCCACCCTGTGTATACCTCTCATGATTTTGTAGACCTCAATCAGGTCCGCCCCCCTCTCCACCCCCCCACCAACCTCCGTCTTTCTAATGAAAATAATCTATTCAATAATCTTGATAGCTAGCACCCTCCATATCAGGCAACATTCTGGTGAACGTCCTCTGCACCCTCTCCAAAGCATCCACATTGTTTTGATAATGTGGCAACCAGAACTGTACGCAGTATTCCAAATGCGGCCAAACCACTGTCCTATAATATGACCTGCCAACTCTTGTACTCAGTATCCCATCCAATTAAGGAAAGCATGCCATATGCCTTCTTGACCATTTTACTGACCTGCATTGCCACCTTCAGGGAACAATGGGCCTGAACACCCAGATCTCTCTGTATGTCAATTCTCCCCAGGACCTTCCCATTTACTGTATAGTTCGCTCTTGAATTGGATCTTCCAAAATGCATCACTTTGCATTTTCTCGGATTGAACTTGATCTGCCATTTCTCTGCCCATCTCTCCAATCTATCTATATTCTGCTGTATTCTCTGACAGTCAACTTCACTATCTGCTACTCCACCAATCTTGGTGTCATCTACCAATCTTGGTGTCATCTGCAAACTTGCTAATCAGGCAACTAATACCTTCCTCCAAATCATTTATATATATCACAAACAACAGTGGTCCCAGCACGGATCCCTGTGGAACACCACTGGTCACAGGTCTCCCTTTTGAGAAACTCCCTTCCACTACTACTCTGTCTCCTTTTGCCCAGCCAGTTCTCTATCCATCTAGCTAGAAAACCCTGGACATCATGCAATTTTACCTTCTCCATCAGCCTACCATGGGGAACCTTATCAAACACCCTGCTAAAGTCCATGTATATGACATCTGTAGCCCTTCCTCCTTTGTCCTTAATTAACTTTGTCACCTCCTCAAAACTTTTTAGTAGGTTTGTAAGACATGACATTCCCCACACAAAACAATGCTGCTCATTTCTGAGAAGCCCATTTTCTTTCAAATGGGAATACATCCTATCCCTTAGTATCTTCTCCAGCAGCTTCTCTACCACTGACGTCTGGCTCACTGGTCTATAATTACCAGGAGTATCCCTGCTACCCTTCTTAAATAAGGGGAGAACATTAGCAATTCTCCAGACCTCCAGGACCTCACCTTTGTTCAAGGATGCTGCAAAGATATCTGTTAAAGCCCCAGATATTTCCTCTCTCGCTTCCCTCATTTACCTGGGGTAGATCCCATCCGGACCTGGGGACTTGTCTACCTTAATGCCTTTTAGAATATTCAAAATCTCCTCCCTCCTTTTGTCGACTTGACCTAGAGTACTCAAAGATCTATCCCCAATCTCAACATCCGTCATGCCCCTCTTCCCAGTGAATACCAATGCAAAGTATTCGTTAAGAATCTCACCCATTTTCCCTGATTCCCCGCATAACCTTCCTCCTGTGTCCTTGAGTGGGCCAACCATTTCTCTAGTTACCCCCGTGCTCCTTATATATGAAAAAAGGACTTTGGGAATTTTCCTTAAACCTGTCTGCTAAAGATCTCCCATGACCCCTTTTAGCCCTCTCAATATCTCATTTCAGATTGGTCCTACATTCCAGATATTCTTCCAAAGTTTTGTCTGTCTTCAGTTGCCTAGACCTTCTGTACGCATCCTTTTCCCTCTTAGCTAGTCTCACAATTTCACCTATCATCCATTGTTCCCTAACCTTGTCATTTTGATCCCTCATTTTCACATGAACATACCTCTCCTGAACTCTAATCAACCTTTCTTTAAAAGCCTCCCAATATCGAATGTGGATTTACCCTCAAGCAGCTGCTCCCAATCTACATTCCCCAGCTCCTTCCGTATTTTGGTATAGTTGGCCTTCCCCCAATTTAGCACTGTTTCTTTAGGACCATGCTCATCTTTGTCCATGATTATTCTAAAACTGATGGAATTATGATCACTATTCCCAAAGTAATCCCCTACTGAAATATCAACCACCTGGCTGGGCTCATTTCCCAGCACCAGTATGGCCCCTTCCCGAGTTGTACTTTGTACATTCTGCTCTAGAAAACCCTCCTGGATGTTCCTTACAAACTCTGCTCTATCTCTAACACGAAGTGAATCCCAGTCAATGTTTGGAAAATTAAAATCTCCTATCACCACCACCCTGTTGCTCCTATATACTTCCATGATCTGTTTATATATTTGCACCTCTATCTCACGTTCGCTATTGGGAGGCCTGTGCTACAGCCCCAACATTGTTATTGTAACCTTCCTATTTCTGAGCTCTGCCCATATTGCCTCACTGCTTGAGTCTTCCATAGTGCCCTTCTTCAGCACTGACCCTCTATATCTGGAATCAGCTTTGTGAACCTGTTTTGGACTGCCACCAAAGCTAGTATATCTTTCCAAAGATAAGAGGTCTAAAATTGTTCACAGTATTCCAACTGTGATCTGACTAGTGCCTTATACAGTTTTAGCAAACCGTCCCTACTTTAATAATCTATTCTGTTGGAAATAAAGGCCAGCATTCCATTTGCCTTCCCTATTACTCGCTGAACTTGGATGCTAGTTTTTTGTGATTCATGCACAAGGACTCCCAAATCTCTCGGTTCCCAGCACTGGTTCTTGTTGTCACACTACTCGTTATATCTTGCCACCTGTAAAGACCTATTTACACATATTCCCTGCTTCCTATTAGCTAACCAATCTTGTATTCATGCCAATATGCTACCTGTATAAAATGAGATTTTATTTTCCGCAATAACATTTGATGTAGCATCTCATAAAATTTCTTGTGGAAATTTAAGTACAGTTCATCCACAGTTCGCCTTTATCCACAGCATGACATGCAGCCTCCCCAAACACCTCCAATAAAATGGTCAAACACAATTTCTCTTCCACAAAACCTGATTACCTAAGATTATCTTACCTAAGTGACCTGCTGTAACATCTTTAATAACAGCTGACATTTTGCCTATGACAGATGTTAAGCTAGTTGGCCTGTAGTTTCTTGCTTTCTGTCTCCTTCTTTGAAAAAAAGAGTTAGATTTGCTATCTTCCAATCGAATGAGAATGTCCCTGAATCAAGTGGCGTTTGCATCAACTGGCTCACGAGCTACATCTTTTCTTGGATAAAATTCATGAGGACCCAAGAATTTATGAGTCCACTGCTCCAACAATTTACTCAGTACCATTTCTTTGATGATTGTGATTTTCCTGAGTTCTTCCCTTCCTTCCATTTCCTGATTTATTGCTGCTTCTCAATTGTTATTTGAATTCTCTATTATAAAGGTACATACAAATTGCCAGTTTAATTCTTCTACCAATTCCTTATTTTCTGTTATTAATTCTCCAGTCTCACTTTCTACAGTGCCAATGCTCCCTTTGTAACTCTTCTCTTGTTAAATATTTATATATACTTTTGCTATCTGTTTTATCCCTATCCGTTTTCTCCCTGTCACTGTCACCGTTCCCTCAATGACCCTGCCCATAGCCTATTCCCAGACTTGAGTTGCTTATTTTTCCAGGAATCCATGGACTGCTATCTGATAAGTTCCCTGACTGTTATTGATCAGCCTCAAACTTACTGCTCATATTTATCTGTTGGTTATTTGTGTGTTTAGCTTTTGGATAGCAGAAGAGAGAATTGGAAATATCAGGAAATAGGGTAAGTTGGAGATTTAGAATGATAGAATCATACAGTGCAGAAGAGACCTTTCGGCCATTGAATCTGCAATGACAAAACAATCTTAAATCTACACAAGTTCCACTTTCCAGCACTTGACCCATGGCCTTGAATGCTATGACATTTCAAGTGCTCATCCTCAACTACCCCCTCAGGCAGTACATTCCAGTTTCCCATCACCCTCAGAGTGATAATATGTTTTTCAAATCCCCTCTAAACCTCCTGCCTTTCACCTTTAAAATTGTGTCTCCTTGTTATTGTCCCTTCAACCAAGGGAAACAGTGCTCTCTATCTGTCCTCTCTATCTATCCTACCTATGCCCTTCATAATCTTGTATGCCTCAATCAGGTCTCCGCTAAGTCTTCTCTGCTCTAAAGAAGACAATCTGAGCTTATCCAGCTGAACAACTACATCCCAGGCAATATTCTGGTGAATCTCCTCTGTAGTCCTGCCAGTGCAACCGCATCCTATTACAGTGTGGTGAACAGAACTGTGCATTATACTCTAGTTGAGACCTAACCAAAGTTTTGTGCACTTCCAACATTATTTCCCTGCTCTAATAATCTATGCAATGATTGATAACGACAAGTGTCCCATATGTCTTTTTAACTACAAAGTTTACCTGTCCTGCTTGTTCACAGGTTCCTTCTATACCTCTGAGATTCCCTGTATGCTGCCATTCATTGTTTCCATTTGCTTATTCCAAAGTGCATCACCTCACACTTACCAGGATTAAATTTCACATGTCACCTATCTGACCGATCCAACTATATCTTCCTGTTACCCAAGACCTTCTTCCTCACTGTCAACCACCCCAATCTTCAGTGTCATCTACAAACTTATATATCAGCCCTCCTACATTTTCTTCTATTTTATTTATGTACGTCGTAAACAATAAGGTACCCAACACTAATGCCTGTGAAACACCACTGAATACTGACATCCAGTCATACAAACAGCCTTCTGCCATCACCCTCTGTTTTCTACCACTGTCAATTTTGGATCCACTTGCCAACTTACTCTAGATCCCATGTACTTTAATCTTCTTCATCAGTCTTCCATATGGGATCTTGTCAGAGGCGTGCTGAAATCCATAAAAACTACATTAACTACACTACTGTCATTTATACACCTGGTCACCTCCTCGGAGAAACGGAGTCATGTTTGTTACATGTGACCTCCCTCTGACAAAACCATGCTGACTATTCCTGATCAAGCCTTGCCTGTCCAAGTGGACATTGATTCGTTCCTTCAAAATTTTCTCCAATAAATTCTACCATGATGTGAGGCTCATTAATCTGTAATACCCTGGTTCCCTTGAAAAATGGAACCAATTAGCTGTCCTCCAATCCTCTGGCACCTTCCCTGTGGCCATAGAGAAATTAAAAAATTGGGTTAGAGCCCATAGCAGCCTGGGATACAACTCAACCAGATCAAGGGATACATTCATTTTTAAGCCTGCCAAAACCTCTTGGTCCCACTTGGGCCTTACTCTTGCCCTAATTGCCCTCTTCTCCTTGGTAGACATATGCACATCTTGGGATTCTTCATAATCTTATACAGCAGTATAAAGCATATCATTGAAGAGCTTTTCATTGTCACCATTCAGAGGTGGTATTCTAAATTTGCCATTTAAGCCTAATGGGGGAAATCAGATTATTATTCTTGACATTGAGAGTCTAATATTTTTATTGTCATTGTGCTTTGCCATTTTACTTACCATTACTGTTACTACGCGAGGAAGCGGCAATTCCATTGTCTGCTTCTGCGTTCTTTTCCACAGTCTTTAACAAATTTACAAACTTGGAGCAGTCTCTCTTTGCCTCCTGAGATATGGAAAATATGGGTTAAGACTCAGCTTTGATACATTGTAATTGAGTGCTACTTGAATAAAATCAGAGATTATTGTTTTAAGCACAGTTTATTCATAGGTATATTTGGATATTTTCCTGGTAAAATCCAAAGTATTCAGCATTTAATTTTGCATGGAAGTTGTTCAGTTATAACAGCTGTGTGCTTTGAAATCTGGAGGACCTTTTAAACTGCTTTCTGTGTCTTACAATATATACACTTGAGTACAAGACCCAATATTTGTGGCAACATTCTTTGAACATTTCAATTCAGTTTTTGCAATGTGGCAACTCTCCCTAAGAAACAACTTCCAATGCATAAATGGGAATGTCTCTTTTAGGTATTTGTTTTGAACCTAATGACTTCTCAATTCATCCACATAGTCTTTACCTTCCAGATTCTAACCAGCTTATTAAGCTTATACCAGGTAGAATATGTCCTTTCTGCTGTTTTGCGAAAAGAAAAAGAATCATTGTAACATATGACTCAAAGAAGTATTAGGTCCTCTAAATATCTAAATTCAATAGTTTGTTTGACTTTAGCAATTTATTTTAGTTGACCAAACTAGACTGTGAATCCAAGAGGAGCAAGATTTTCTTCCTCCTAATTCAATTTATAGAATATATGTCACTGTCATGCACCCGCCCTCACGAACTATCATCTCCTACATTCTAGATCTCTTGGATTCTGATCCCACTCCCAATCTTTTGTTTTGATGAATAACTATTTTTGTGTTAAAATTACCATTAAATCTCTTTTGAACTGCATTGTAGAGTTTTGCACCAAAATGACTTAATGATATTGTTTTTAAATTTTCCTAAACAGGATGATCTGTTCCGATCTGTTGCAGCAATGAAACGTATAGCACCTGGATACCGTTGGCGTAGGAGCATGTGGGGTCGAGCATGTCCTGTATCCTTATTTGAGGGCAACTACATTTTGGGCAAATTGCAATTTGCTGCTGGGTAAAGTTTTAGGAAAATTTCTGTTTCTAGTAATGGTTTGACATTTCATGATTTTAACACTTCAGAATGTCTTTTACAATAGATTTTTTTCACTTTCACAAATAATTTAAAAAGCTATTGTGTCACTATCATATTACAAAGAGAAAGTGGTTTGATTTCATGATTACCTTAAATCTGATTTTGTAAATTTGATGGCATGTCAACTACCTATTTTGATGAAGATATTTTAACTTTGAAAATAAGGACATTGGAAGACAAGACAGAATCTTTTGATTGAAAGGAACTTACTTCTCCAGTATGAAAGGCTGAATTTTTAATTGCTTTTGAGGACAGAATTTAAAAGTTGCATTTCCATAGATGACAATTCCATCACAATGCTTCCAGAACAATCTGCACAGAAGTCTGCTTTCTGTCAATAACAGAAGTTTCAGAAGGACCTTGCTAAAAGGCCTGTTTGTAATAGAATAGGATTTTCAATCCTTTTTTCCAGAAAAGCTGCATAGTATGATACACCTTAGAGCACAGCAATCAAGAGTAATAGAAAATTAATTTCCATCTTCCCTTTCTCTTCATTGTTAGCATTTCACAGGGATTGTTCCCTCTATAACACACTGGTCATCTCCTTCATCAATCCTAACACTTCCTTGCTACCACCACACATCCCAACTACCTTCTCTTGGGCAGCAAGGAATAGGAAATGAATTCTGACCCAACCAGTGATGCCTACATCCTGTGAGTGAATAAAAAATAACTGTCACCTGATGAAGGAGCAGCGGTCCGAAAGCTAGTGCTTCCAATTAAACATGTTGGATTATAACCTGGTGTTGTGTGATTTTTAACTTTGTACACCCCAGTCCAACACCGGCATCTCCAAATCATGTCACTGTGCCACCTATATGCCCTCAGTATGTGTTCATCTTTCCCTGCTTTGTAGAAGTACAGTCCTAATGTTAGAAGATAGAATGTGGCAGTCTGTTTCATGGTTGACTTTGTTGTCTTGATAGACTTTGGAACAGGAGAGCCCAAGCCATCTAAGAATATCCTGCCCAGACAAAGGCTCACCATGGTCAGCTTGTTCTTCTGGAGGGTTTTGCATTATATCTTGCAATGACTCTATGAGACATTAATTCAACAATGTAGAAGGTCAAAAAATTCCAAAATGACAAGAACATTTGTCCTTTCCAGTAATTAATTTTGGGTTACTTGAAAGATTACCAACAGAATCTTAAACAATTAATCAAAGTTCAAACAGGTCATTCGTCATCCAAGCATGTTTCAGTTAGGTTCTCTCTGGTCTCTTGAGCTCTGTAAGTATTGATTTGCCATACTTTCTGGAAACGTTCACCTGGTCAATTCTCTGATCTTCAGCCTCATCTTAATCTGAAAAGATTTCTGGCATTGCCTCATTTTGGCTGCATCAAAGACATCTCCCTTAGTCAGCTGCAATTTTGAAGAGCATGGCATGCCACAGTGATGCAGGAAACCCTTTCTGGATTACACTGAAAAGCCCTACTTGCATGGTTCAGACATCAGGACTTCATCTTAAGGAGGTCTATTGTCATTTTTACTGTGACTTTTGTCAAAGCATGACCAGTGTTGTATCTTCATTCCTCCTCAGTTGGAGGATATTACAAAGGTGTGATTATCCAGGTTTGGTTGATGGTAGCCCTTGACTCCAAGCAGCGTTCCTTGTATGGGCCATGGATCTTGGAAGAAGGCAAGAATCTGTGTGTTTTCTGGCATGGAAGAGCCATTGGCACCTCCAAGAATATTTGGTGCAGACCTCCATAATTTGGAAGCAATGGGTGAATATAATTTAGAGTAGAAGTTATTTCTGCTGAGAAATTCTGCATGTTGTTAATGGAGCATGCTAAAAGCAATATGGGTGTAGTTGATAGCAACCTACAAATGTGGGAAGCCAGAAATGGTAGAGAGTTCCAGTGTCTAAGTTGGTTGACTCTTGTCATCACGATGGAATGATTTAAAGAGCTGTGCTGTAAAACAAAAATGCATGATTCAAGATTTGGATGCATTTATGGCTCAAGGTTTGGAAGATGTCACGTGCGTCTGCAACTAACCCATTAAATGAGTAGGTAGTATAAAATTCCAAGATAGCTGTGACCTTGATGGCCACCAGGATGGGATAGCCACCTTGTCCTTCTCAGTGCAAGTCCTCCTCCAACAGCTGACATAGTGCACAGATGATGGGGGAGGGGGAGACATCCATAAACAGCACATGCCCTGTCTTAGAGTCAAAGAAACTGATAGTGACACTTGTAAACCTGTTTTCTCATCCTTCACCCCTCCTTGGTAGAACTTCTGCTAATTCTCCCTCTGGAGGCTATACAGCAGTTTCCGGACATTGCTGTTCTTGCTGACCAAGTGGTAACTGTTGTCTCCTTCTACATTGACTTTGCGGTGCCTCAAGAGTGCAAAGGCTCCAGCATTAGTGTTGTCCATGTGAGACCCAGGACCATATATTCTGTGAAGAATGTCTAAAAATTAGCACAATTTTATTGAAGGAACTTCTGAGATCTGACATACGTAATAGTCAACTATCAATTATCATCTAACTGGTGCATTCTACCAATTGCCAACCAGTCAACATTCTCTTCTCATACAGGATGGAATGTTGTTTTCCCCTTACTTTAGTATTTCTCACAAATTGTCTTGATGTGTGAAAGGCAAAAAACTTTGATAATGTGTGTGTTTCTTTCGTGATACTCAAGCTTTATAATACCAAATGACCCCTTAAATCTCTATGCTAATTCTATTATTTTTTTTCTATTTTCCATTTTAATTGTTCTAGACTTTCATTTTGGAGACTTCTTTTATCTTATTCTTAAGCTAATGTTTGTTTTTTCTTGGAGTATTGGAGCACATCGGCCTTGATCTCATTGAATAGTGGAGCAGGTGCAAAGGCCTGACCAGCCTACGCCTGTTCCTATTTCTTACGTTCTCATTCTTAATTTTCACATCTCAAGGGCAATAGATGATGGGCAACAATGCTGGCTGATTTCTTTTTAACATGGTAATTTTTAACATCTTAATAACATGGTAATTATACCCACATCCTCCACTTCCTCAGCAAGTTCATTCCATGTGAACCACCCTCTGTGTAAAAAAATTGCCCCTCATGTCTTCTTAAATCTTTCTCCTTTCACCATAAAAATGTGCCCCCTGGTCTTGAAATCCCCCATCCTAGGGAAAAGACAATTGCCATTAACTCTATCTGTACCCCTCATTATTTTATCAACATCTAGAAAATTGCCTCTCAACTCCTACTCGGCAATGGAAAAAGATCCCAGCCTATTCAGCCTTTCTTTATAACTCAAACCTTCCATAGCCGGCAACGTCTTTGTAAGTTTCTTCTGGACCCTCTCCAGCTTAATAATATCCATCTTATAACTGGGCGACCAGAACTGGACACAGTATTTCAGAAGAAGCTTCACAAATAACCTGTACAATCTCAACATGACATCCCAATTCTTATATTCAAAGCATGCCAAATGTCTTTTTAACCACCCTGTCTGTATGTGACACAAACTTCAAAGAATTATGTACCTGCAGCCCTAAGTCCCTCTGTTCTACAACAAGACCCATCATTAATTGTATAAGCCCTACCCTTGTTTGTTATACTAAAATGCAATATCTCGCATTTATCCAGATTGAACTCCATCTGCCGTTTTCAGCCCATTGACTCATTTGATCAAATTCCATTTGTAATCGTAGAAAACCTTCTTCTACTACGCCACCAATTTTGTTGTTGTTTGCAAACTTACTAACCAAATCATTTTTATACATGACAAACGAAAGAGGACCCAGAACTAATCCCTGTGGACCTCTGTAAGTGACAGGCCTCCAGTCCGAAAAGCAACCCTCCACCATCACTCTCTGTCTCCTGCCATTAAGCCAATTATGTATCCAGTTGGCAAGCTCACACTGAATTCTAATTAGTCCAACTTGTGGAACCTTGTTAAAAGCTTTACTAAAGTCCAAATAAACATTGTCTCCTGCTCTGCCCTGATCAATATTTTGGGTAACTGCCTCAAAAAACTCAATCAAGTTGGTGAGACGATTTTCCTCACACAAAACTATGCTGACTATACCTAATCAATTTTTGCCCCTCTAAATGATCATAAATACTATCTTTTATAATCACCAACAATTTACCCACAACTGAATCAGACTCAGTTGGTCTATAGTTCCCTGGTTTCTCCTTACAACTTTTCTTAAACAAAGGTACAACATTAACCACCCTCCAGTCATCAGGCACCTCATTGGTAGTTGTAGATGATCCAAATATTTCTGCAGGTGTCACGCAATTTCCTCCCTTAATTCCCAGAACATTCTGGGATATATTAGATCAGGTCCTGGAGACTAATCCACCTTTATATTGTCTAAGACCTCTTGAATTTCCTCTTCTATAATATATTTTTAATACATCAAAAACAGTTATCTGCATTCTCTAGACTCTATTTCTTTCTCCACAGTAAAAACTGACATAAAATATTCATTTAGTATCTCTCCCATCTCCTGGGATTCAACGCAAAGATGATCTCCTTGATCTTTAAGGGTCCTACTCTCTCCTAGTTACCCTCTTGCTATTAATGTGTTTGTAGAATCTCTTTGGATTATCCTTAACCTTATATCGGTCAATGCTATCTCATATTCCCTTGCCTTTCTGATTTCTTTCTTAGGAATGCTTCTACACTCTTTATATTGATTAAGAGATTCAGTTGAACCAAGTTGTCTATATCTAAAATAAGATTGCCTTTTATTCTTGACTAGAAACTCAATATCTTTATTCATCCATTGTTCCTTAATCTTAGCAGCCTTACCCTTCACCCTAACAGGAACATAATGTCTCTGAACTTTCTTCATCACACACTTGAAAGCCTCTCATTTGTCAGTTGTCCCTTTATCTGCGAACAGGCAACTTCAGTCAACTTTTGAAAGTTCTTGTCTTATACCATTAAAATTTGTCTTACACCAATCAAAAACTTTAACTTTTATGGAAGGTATATCCTTTTCCATAACCATTTTGAAAATAATAGAATTATGATTGCTCGAGCCAAAGTGTTCCCCACTTATACTTCAGTCACTTGGCTTGCCGTATTACCCAAAAGAACATCTAGTTTTGCTCCTTCTCTGGTAGGAGCATTCACATATTGATAAATATAATTTTCTTGAACACATTTCACAAATTCTTCACCATCCAAACCTTGAACACTAGTCAATGTTTGGAAAATTAAAATCCATCATTATACAACCTTATTATGCTTACATGTATTTGAGATCTCCCTACATATTTGTTTTCTCAATTTCCCTCTTACTATTGGGGGGCCTATAGTACAATTCCATCAAGGTGATCTTTCCTTTATTATTTCTAATTTCTACCCATATATTTTCACTGGGCCATTTCTCAGAAATATCTTCTGTAGTTAGAGCAATAATGTGTTCCTTAATCAAAAACCCACTGCCCCGCCCTTCTTTCTTGCCTCCTTTCCTATTCTTCTGTTAGCATCTAAAACTGAGAACATTGAGCTGCCAGTCTTGTCCATTTCTCAGTCAGGTTTCTGTAATAGCTATGACATGCCAATCCCATATACTTAAACATGATCTGAGTTCATCAGCCTTATCTGTAAGACCCCTTCCATTGTAATAAATGCAATTTAGCTTTTCAGAGTTACTACATACTCTGACTCTACCTTGTCTTTTCTAATTGATATGCTCTCTTCACACTCAGAACCTTCCCCATCAACCTTTGTATTTACACTGCTATTTAAACTTCCTCCACTCCCCTTTTTTATCACTATAAAGTCTTCCTTAATAGAACAAGCAAATCTCCCTGCTAAGCAATTGGTCCCTTTCCAGTTTGAATTAGACCCATTGTTTTGTATTTCCCAAAAGACATTTCAATTGTTCAAAAACCTAAGTCACTGAACAATGCATCACCTATTCAGCCATTGATTTGTCTCCTTTATCCTTTTGTTCTTTCCCTTGTTTGAGTTTGGCAATGGGAATAAATCAAAGATTACTACTTCTAAGGTTCTTTTTTTAATCTTTTACGTAACCCCTTAAATTCACTCTGTATGTTTTAATATTTTCCTGAAAAATGTAATTCTGTATTGTCTATAGAGTTTCATGATTAAACATATCCTCCACCTATTCATCTCCAAGTTCAGATGTGCAGCTGGTATTCATAATATTTTAATGTATTTTGCAGCTATCTGGACAAAATGTATTTCCTTTCATCCGAGGAAACTTTGAAGAAGTTTATCACAAATCCTCGACCATACCTTCTCCCTCCACAGCCTCGTCCACCTTGTAAGGTTGCAATATTGGGTCCAAAATCTGCAGGAAAGACCACTCTCTGCAAATTGCTTGCACAGAAATATGATGCAAAGGTACAATAATTCTACGGCTCCATTCTAAGATGATTATTTTGTGCACGTATATATTGATTTTCTTATAACTTTACTTGTATCAACATTCGTACTCATTTCCAAGCCCTCTCTCAGGATCCTCTTCCAGTTGATAACCATGATCACCTAGAGGTGATTCCAGAATGATCTCCCAGCCTTATGAACCCTGAGGTGAAGCCAGCATGCTAGGCTAGGTGCCAGCATGGATTGTACTGGAAGACTGTTTCCTGAACATTTTTTTTTCTCAATTATAATTTATTCCTAAAATTTGAGTGCTGGATTTTTTACTTTTTATTTTTCTAAGAACTGTAACTGAAGAAGCTGTACCTGGTGACCTTTATACCTAAAGTGGCGCCTTAAGTGGTGACTTATATATGTTTTATTATACTCATTTGAATACATTTGACAATAAAGCTAATTCTAATTCTATTTCTAGTAGTCAATTTACAGAAGTATTGAAATTTATCACAAGTGTGACCAGCAGAAATGAGCCATGCTATAATTTGAATCATACCTATGCAGTCTGAATAAAACAGTTCTCTTCTGCTTCTGTTTAACCCTGTTTTCTATTCAGCATCATTATAAAATTGTCATTGGTTTCGAGATTTTATATACAGTTGCTTACAAAAGCATGGAAGACAAGTGAATCTATTGTGATTCATTGGAAATGCCTCTCACTTCCCATATCTTGGAAATTGTCTATACCAAAACACTGACATTGATAGAAAGGAACATGACCAAATCTAATAGTTTAGCTCAGCTATGGAAAATTAAATTCTTGAGTTTGAGAATTATGATAGCAACCAGGCTTAAAATTCAAAGTCTTTCAGACAATGGTTCTTCTCTGTAACTTCTGTGTTATTGAAGCTTAGACAACTTATAGATGCTGTATGAGGCCCTAGAATAGTACCATCAGCACTGTCTTAGAAGAATCTTGCAAATCAAAATTGTTGTATTTGGACTTCCAGAAGGTGTTCGACAAGGCACCTCACAACAGATAATGGCATGGATAGGGAATTGGCTACTGGCAAAAAACAATGAGTCGGTTTTAGGGATTCTTTTTCAGGTTGGCCTCCTGTAACCAGTGGGATTCCACAGGGATTAGTGCTGGGATTACAACTGTTCACAACATATAGTAATGATTTGGAGGAAGAAAGTAACTGTACTGTACCCAAATTTGCAGACAACACAAAATTAGGCAGAAAGGTAAGTTAAGAGAGGGATACAGATAAGGAGATTAACAGATAGATAATGAAATGTTAAGTAAGTGGACAAAAAGTTGGCAAAGGGAGCATAATGTGGAAAAATATGAAGTTGTTCAGTTTGGAAGGGAGAATTTTTAAAATTCATTAATGGGATGTGGGCATCAATGCATTCAATGCTAATCCCTAATTAAAAACAGAAAATCAAAACATAATCAGAATATTACTTAAATGAGGAAAACTGGAGAAAGCCACAACACAAAGGAATTTTGGGGTATTTGTGGAAGAAACGAAGACTTGCACACAGGTATGACAGATAATCAGCAAATCTTAGCAGGACTTAAACACTTAATGGTAAGGTCCTAGGGAGTGTTGCTGAACAAAGAGACCTTGCAGTGCAGGTTCATAGCTCTTTGAAAGTGGAGTCGCAGGTAGATAGGATAGTGACGAAGGCGTTTGGTATGCTTTCCTTTATTGGTCAGAGTATTGAGTACAGGAATTGAGAGGTCATGTTGTGGCTGTACAGGACATTGGTTAGGCCACTGTTGGAATATTGTGTGCAGTTCTGGTCTCCTTCCTATCAGAAATATGTTGTGAAGCTTGAAAGAGTTCAGAAAAGATTTACAAAGATGTTGCCAGAGTTGGAGGATTTGAGCTATAGGGAGAGGCTGAACAGGCTGGGGCTGTTTTCCCTGGAGCGTCGGAGGCTGAGGGGTGACTTTATAGAGGTTTACAAAATCATGAAGGACATGGATAGAATAAATAGACATTTTCCCTGGGTTGGGGGAAGTCCAGAACTAGAGGACATAGGTTTAGGCTGAGAGAAGAAAGATATAAAAGGGACCTAAGGGGCAACTTTTTCACACAGAGAGTGGTACATACATGGAATGAGCTGCCAGAGGAAGTGGTGGAGGCTAGTACAATTGCAACATTTAAAAGGCATTTGGATGGGTATATGAACAGGAAGGGTTTGGAGGGATATGGGCAGGGTGCTAGCAGGTGGGACTAGATTGGGTTGGGATATCTGGTCGGGTTGGACCAAAGGGTCTGTTTCCATGCTGTATATCTCTATGACTCTATGAATACTGGCCCTTATTTCAAGGGTGTTGGAATAGAAGAGTAAGGACGTCTTACTGCAACTGTACAATGTGCTGGTGAGATGATAACTTTAATACCATAAGGTATAGGATCAGAATTAGACCATTCAGCCCATTGTGTCTCCCCTACAATTCAGTCATGGCTGATATGTTTCTCAACCCCATTCTCCTGTCTTCCCTTCCTAATTAAGAATCGTTGGCTTAAAGACACTCAATGACATGACTTCCACAGCCTTCTGCAGCAATGAATTTCACAGATTCACCACCCTTTGGCTGAAAAGATCCTTGCTTATTTAGTTCTAAATGGTCATTCCCTTCACTCTGAGGGTGTGCTCTCAACTCCTAGTTTCTCCAAATGAAAATATCTTCCTCATGTCCACTCTATCCAGACCTCTCAATATTCTCTATGTTCAATCAGATCTCCCCCTTATCATTCTGAATTTCATTAAGTACAGATCCAGAGTCCTCTCCGCTCCACATGACAAACCCTTCATCCCTAGGATCATTCTTGTGAGGTCATAGTTTCAGAATAAAGGACAGAGTCTTTGTGTATATCTATGGCTGAGTTAGATTCTTGATCAATAGAGAATCAAGAATTATGGGGAAAGAGCAGGAGAGTGAACATGAAGAATATTGGATTAGACATGATCCTATTAAATGGCAGACAAGGGTTGAGGGGCCAAATAGTCTGTTCCTGTCTCTATTTCTTATGGCCTGAATTAAAAGGCAAAAGAACAAACATGAACATTCTCCAAGATATGGTCTGTTGGCAGCTATAGGCTGGTCTCGACTTGGTCTCGTGGTGGCTAATGGTGGTGGTGGTGGTGTCTTAGCTTGGTGTGCAAGTTGAGTCCTGCTTGGTGATGTTCCTGAGGCACTAGCGCAGCTGCAGCTTCAGCAGCAGTGATAGCATCATGGCTCAACATGGAAGAAGCGAACTGTGAGGGAGCTCCACTGTACCTATAGCAGTGGCATTGAGAACAGGCAGCCAAGGTCTCCTGGAGAGCAAGATAAGCAGAGGACTAATCAAGACTGTTAAACTTATAATATATTCCTTTATTTTCCTAGTTTAAATTAAGAAAGACTTTGATGTTAACTATTATCTTATTTCTTTAATTTTCTCTTTATTCTATGAAGTAATGCTTAACTTTGTAACTCTTTCTCTTTCTACTTTGTACCTAAGACTCAGGTACCTTGGCACCTTATGTGGTGACATTATATATTTTTCATCATACTCCTGTACTTATGCACTTGAGCAGACATGATAATAAATCTAAATCTAAAATCAAGACTATTCCAATATTCTTTACTTGGAGCTTTGTTAGGGAACTCATTTACACAAGAGACATAGTATATGTTTAGAAGACTTTCTCAAAGCCTTTATCAAGATTTGCTCTCCTAACATCAAAACAAGGGAATTATATGCCTAATTACGATCAAGGCGAAAATGCATACCCAAAACTGGTCTCAAGATGTTCCGTTGAACAAGATTAGACACTGAGAAAATATAATAATAATGCCAGAATGAATGACAACTGCTCAAGTCAACAATCTGCTGTCACTTCTTCTGGACAACAGAAGTATTGTCACTGTGGGAAAGTCTGAAAACCTAAGATGGGACTCATTAGATAGGTAGGTAGATTCTTGATCAGTGGGGCAATGAAGTGTTACGGGGAAGGGACAGAAAAGTGGATGTGAGAAATGTTGGATTAGCTACAATCCTATTGAATGGCGGACCAGGCTCGAGGGACTGAACTTGTGTTCCTATTTTGTATGCTCTTATAAATTATCTGAAAACCCACTGCCAAACGTGATATCTTACTTCCATCCACCTAGCATAAGAAAGGACCATCCTTGATTGAAAAGATTGCTGATAATGGTAATTATATTTGAATAATTGTGAAATGATTTCTAACTATATTTCATTATCAGGTGAGATTAGTTTGAAATAGCATCATAGTCAGAACAAGCTTGGCAAGCCAAAAGGTCTTTTCCCATGCTATGCTACTCTATGTTTAATTCAAATCTGAAAAAAATGCTTTTTTGTTGTCATCATTGTAATATTATGTTTTTACTTAATTTCACGTACACTGTCCATTTTCTTAACTCAGCATAAACAGTTTGAATGACCTGAAGTTTATAGAGGTGGGGGCAGGGTAAAGTGAGAGATTGACTAGGAGTGTATTGAAATATTGGATAAACAAAAATATGATGAGGGTTTCAGCAGATGAACTGGCAGAAGGGTAAGATGATGCGGTGGAGATTTTGGTGATGGAGTGGATATGCAGTCGAAGAGACCTCTACCCAAATATAACAAATTGATTGCAAACAGCCTTCTTAAGACTCAGACATTTGCCAGGGAAAGAATGGAGTTGGTGGCTAGTCAGTGGCATTTGCAGTGGATACTGAAGGTGATGGCTTCTGTCTTCACTGTTTAGTTGCAATCAGGGAAGAACTTAAAGCAAGCACCATCACTTGTGTAATGACTCTGTATATAAAAACATATGTATATATGTTGTAAAAAATGCTAATCTATCTGTAAAAATTTAACACAGAATCCTGCAAAGTTGCACCCAGAAGTCATCACTGTCCTTGATTTACTACAGCCTTGGGATCAGCCTGAAAAGGAGACAAAAACATAGAAAATAAGATCATTCGGCACCTTGTACCTGCTCTGCCATTCAATATGTATCACTTCTGGTCATTGAACTCAGTACCCTGTTCTTGCTTTCTCCTCTTGCCCTTTAATCTGTTTAGCTCTAATACCTGCTTAACTCCTTCTTGAAAACATTTAATATTTTGGCCTCAACCGCTTTCTGTGGCAGAGGCTCACCAGTCTGTGGTAAAGAAATTGCTCATCTTAGTCCGAAGTGGCAGTCCATTAGATTGTGACTCCTGGTTTTTCCCAGCCATCAGGAAACATCTTCTTATGTTTACCTTGTTCCGTGCTTTTAGAAATTAATAGGTTTATGTGAAATCACTGTCATCTTCTAAATTCAAGAGAATATAGTCTGAACCAATCGATTCATCATACGGCAATCCTGCCATCCAAAGAGTAAATCTAGAAAAAATTGACTCAAATCTTCCAATTACTGTCAGATTACCAGGCTGTTCCTAATTTTTTGTGCCATGACTGAGCTGCACATTTCTCACTGGAGTTTCAGATTCTGGTTTCTTCAGAAACGTGGAGTGTACCTAAAATCCAACTATCCCTGACTCATCTGTGGCCCCAGCTAGCTAGGAGTGGATTCCAAAAGGTGGGTCGTGGATGTGGGTGAGGTTCAGTTTCACTGTCTGATGCAGATTGATGGAAGCATGGGAATTATGGTTGCAAGGGGATTTGTAGGAGTGAGCACTGTTTGTGATTCAGAAGAGTATGAACCTGAAGAGGTTGAGAAGAGGGATAGATGATTGGTTTGGGACAGTCTTTGTTCAAGGAGGGTGAATAATAACCATGGCTCAGGAGGGCGGTGGTGATCACTGTCTGTGGTATGGCGGTGGTGTGGATGTTGAGGGCTACCTAAGGAAGTAGAGCAGGCTGGTGTGAACACTGTCTCTGGTTTGAGGTGGTGGGGGGTTCAGTAAGCACTATCTGTAATGGGATTGTGCAAAATGGGTGCATGCACAGTTGAGGTTGGAAAGGTGAACATTGGTTCAACCGTGTGGGAGGGGTAAATATTAAAGTGGTCAGGGGTGAACATTGCTATAGGTACTTGACTCCTTTGACAATCCAGCTGATTTATTTACAGTTACACGCCTAAGCAGGTTTTAGACCAGCTATTAAATTTCTTTGGTAAATCTGTGCAGAAGCAGGGATAAGTATAGGCAAAATACCTGAAATTTGTGTGGTTTGGCCATCCCATTCCACTGCCATTGGAATCACAGAGCCATTCAGACAGAGTAAAACCTGCAATAAGAAGTTTAAACTTCTATGTTAGAACCTCGGATGTACTTACATGGAGGCTTTCTCAGGATTCTAAAGCACATTAACAATGTAAAATGAATCAGAGGCTTCTATCCATTTTGGACAACTTGGACCATTTAGAATTTGATTAACTCTGGGATAATACAATGGATCCTTCTAAATGTATGAGAAGTCAAAGCTTTTGAGTGAACAGGAGACTGGAAGGACACTACAAGGAATTCCATCATAATTGACTTTGTGGAACAAATGGTTAACATATCAGATTTTGTCATGCTGGTGGTACAACAGTCTGTGAGATACCATTTTGTCATATCTCCTCGAAGGATTCAGAGAATCACCCTCAAAGAAGGAACTGTTAGTCAAAGGAGCGCAAGGTGAAAGGATTTCAGAAATCGACTGTGGTCCTGTTGAAAGTATCCAGACAATTTACAAATGCCATAACACAGAACCAGTGACAGTGTATCTCCTCTCTCCAAAAACCTTCACTACCTACAGCCTCTAACTATTCAAATTAAGAAACGATTGCAGCGCTGAATTCAACCATTAATTTCCTAAAGAGAATCTTCAAGTGAGTAATAGATCATCAATGATAGCAGACCACCAAACAGCCTCGATATTCCAAACGACTCGGGTGGGGAGTATTTTGTTTGGATAACTTGATTGTTCGGATGATAGATAATGTTTTTATGGGACCTTGAGATCTTATTCAGATAATCTGAAATTCAGATAACTGATGATCGGATAACTGAGGTTGTTCTGTAATCTGTGCCTAATTTTAATCTTTGTATCTACATTTTAGCTAATAACTGTGTTACCTTTTATTTAGTAACTTCCAGCAATATTTGCGAAATAAAATAACCTTTGATCTTCTTTAAGAATAAGCTTTGCAGCTGGTTATTTTAAAATTTGAATACTCAAAAGACTAAGAACAGAGCTAAACAGGTTATGCAGTTCACAATGATTACTCCTGGTGTGCCATGCTGCCAGGGAGAGGGTAACAGGGGAAAGGCTGACAAGTACTTAGAACCTCAAGTTCTCCATCTTCGGATCTTAAAAGAAGTAGCTTGAGAGAAAATAGCGACATTGTTTGTAATCTTTCAAAATTTGTCAATTTGTGCAACAGTTGCATTGGATTAGAAAAGAATAAATGTAACACCTTTATTTCAGAGAGGGAAATAGAAGGCAGAAAAGTATTGGCCAACTGACTTACCTGTGTCATAGGGATTTTATGAGAATCCATTATTGAGAAGCTTATAGAAGAATACTTCAACAATCATTATGGAATCAGGCAGAATCAGTTTTTGTGAAAGCGAAATTGTGTTTGATTTTATTATAATCCTTTGAGAAGGTAATAAACAAGATAGATAAAGGGGAATCTGTAAGATGTTATGCACTTAGATTTACAAAAGGCACGTGACAAGGTGCCACATACTAGGTTACTACACAAAATAAGAACCAATAGTATATCAGGCAACATGTTAACATGGATGAAGGTTTGATTAGCTAATGAGAATAGATACACTTTTGGAGTTGGCAAGCTGTAACTAGTGGACTGCCACAGGGATCATTGCTGGGGCTTCAATTATTTACAATTTATATCAATGCTTTGAATGAAAGGACCTTATGTCTGGTCACAAAATTTGCTAAAGACACTAAGATAGGAAAATAAGTTTTAAAGAGGGGTAAAGAATCTGAAAAGGGGCACAGATAGGTTAAGTAAGTGGAAAGAAATTGGCTTATGCAGTATAATGTTGGAAAATGTGAATTTGTCCACTTTGGCAGGAAGAACAGAAAAGCGTTATATCAATTAAATGAAGAAAAATTGCAGAATCAAGTTGTACAGAAAGAACTCTATGTCCTGGTATATGAATCACAAAAGGTTAGTATGCAGGTACAGCAAGTGATTAGGAATCAAAATAGAATGTTATTGTTTATTGCAAGGGGCATGGCATATAAAATTGGGAGGTTCTGCATTTATAAATGGCCTTGGTGAGACCATATCTGGGATACTGTGCGCAGTTTCGATGTTTTTCAAAACAAGTCCCATCTGCTCTAGAGATGTAATAACAGTTCTGAAGAAGAGTTACTGAAATGTTAACTGTGATTTCTCTTCACAGGTGCTGTCAGATCTGCTGAGATTTTCCAGCGATTTCTGTTTTTGTTCTTGTTTCTGATTTCCAACATCCACAGTTCTTTCATTTTTTTATTATCAATATTGAAACGAATGCAGCAGTAATGTTATAATGGATAGATTAAGTAAGCTCAAAACCAGTGGGACTGTATTGTTGTATCTAGAATGAGTAAAAAGATGGGGCAGGTATTCTGTGAACCCTTTGATCCTATCTTCATAAAAGCATATTACCAGAACCAGGGACTAAAGGTCATATAGCCTGATATCCATCATTTTAAAGATACTTGGAGGAATGCCAAAGGAGTCCCTTCATGATAAAAGGGAGATAGGAAAGAGGACATTTGAAATATTCAGCAAGGGTTATATTGTTGTTGATTGTTATGCATCCCCCACACACCGTGAGAATGGTGTCACTAATCACCAGAAAAAAGTCAAAAGGAAGCATTTATGCGCAATTAGATTTATCCATAAATTCCAAAGTTACTGTTCTGATTAATTTGCTTCTCAGCAGTTCTCTCCCACTGCAATTCTACAGCAGCACTGATCTCTTTTACTCTTGCTGGCAATTAGTAGAGCTTCCCTGTTTAAACATGTGAAAGTGAATGAAGGAGTATTTCAGCAGAGTATTTCTTGCATTAATTTTGAAGGAACTCCACTGTGGAGGCTGCAGTTAGAATCAAGTTTGTACCACCAAAGCTACACTAAATCTACAGTAGTCCCACTTTCCAGCACAAAGCCTATTGCCTTGAATGCTATGGGCATCGGGATGGAACCCATATTTCCAATAATGCGACTTTTACTGACAGCTCCTGTTTGGCAATGGAGGAGGAGTTTTAGTCACATCTGATTTATGATGTGCACATAGTTCTTCAATAGATATAGCCACAACTTTAACTTATGATAAATTACATTAGCTGTTGTAGAACCAATTCATGCTGCCAGTCAAGGATCATTGGAAGAAAAGAGTGCTGGAAACTCTTACTCTTTAGCCTTCCATTATCTGTGAAAATTGTCAATGAACACTAAATGAATTTTCATTGTAAAAGCTTAGAGATCAAGTAATTTTGTTATAAAACAATTTCAGGTTCTAGACATGTTTGAGCTTTTGGAGCCACTACGACAGAAATTGAAGTTTGACCATATTGAACGAATTCGGGCAGAAGCACTGCAATCAGCACTCGCTACTGTTAGAGAGAATCTGGCAAAAACAATGTTAGAAGAAGCTCAAGGTAAATTTGTAAGCTTTTTTTAAATAATTTAATTTTGAAGCACAATATCAGGGTTCTAATTTTCAATGATTCTGCTTTCTATTTTCCACATGCAGCTTGTTTATGGCTTTTGAACTCGAGAATAATTGTTTCCTTGCTTCCACTTATTTCCCTTTCCAACCTTTTATTTTCTGAAAATAGTGAGTTCTTGATTCTATGGATGACAATTAACTTTTAAGTACTTACTTCAACTATTATTCATGAATATTCATTTTGGCAGAGTATTTCAGTTCATCTTTTCATTCAGGAGCATCATAGTTTTTCTGATGTCCAGGCTCAAACACATTCTTCAGGTGTCACTACTTAATGGTCAGGACAGAGAAATCAGCATAATCCTTTTCCTCCTTTCTTACACACAGCCCCAGAGATCAATTTTATAGCTTTGTTACTGTTACCTTAGTGGGATTAACAATCTCAGTACACACAAGGATTAAACCTGAAATGTTTCTGCCTCTATGGCTTAATTAACTGGATCACCTGATTTTGACAAACAGGAACCCCAGATTTTTTAAAAAATCTGTGTTTTTAAGTATGCCATGTGGAATTCTTGCATCTTGTGGAAAAAAATCTTCTGATGGATGAGAGAATGACAAGATGTAGAAGCATCAGAATACTCACCAGTAAACCATTCAGAGCCTTTCGCGTTTTCTGCCATTTAAATAGATCATTGGCAATCCATCTCTTAATTTATTATATTCCCTTTGGTTCTTTATCCTTTAACTCCTTTGATTAACAAATGTTTATTTATCTCAGTTTTGAACTTCTCAGTTGACTCCAAAAAAGATGGTGATAGAGAAGTAGTTCAAAGGATATAGGTTGAAGTCAATGTGTATACGTAAAACAGGCTTGTAGCACATGAAATGATAATGTTGGTTAATTTAAAATAAAGAAAAGAACTTTCTGTTGAAAGTTGAAAGAATTTTAAGATTATCATTAGTAAACAACTTGAATTTATGTAGCTTTAACTCAGTCAAACTTTTCAAGTTGCTTCATGGAAGACTTATTAGACAAAATTTGATGAACCATTTAAGACATATATAAGGCTATGACAAAAAACTTGAGCATCTTGAAAAAGAATTGGAGAAGCACTGGTGTGTAAGGAAGAAATTATGGTGCTTGAACCTGAGAACAGCAGTGAGGCAAAGCAATCTGAAAAACACAGAAGACTAGAATTGGAGGAATGCAAAATACTGTTTGTTGGGTTCATTGAAATAACTGACAGTCAATGAGAATGATTTGGTTCATATTATATTTAGAGATTTTCAAAATATATTTGACAGGTACCACATAATGAATTTATTAGGAGAGTTGACCTCTAGGCGATTAAAGGGGCAATGGCAGATGTGGGTGTGAAACTGGCTAAGGAAGAGTAAACTGAATAGAGGTGATTACATAAACTGGAGGGAAAGGTTTGGTTTTAGAACTCATGCAGCTTTTGGTATACGTTAACACCTGGGTATAAAGGGCATAATTCCAAAATTTGTGGATTACAAACTCAGTAAATCATATGAATTTGTAATAAACAATGAGGAAGATATTAACAGATTTCAGGAGAACAAAGGTATACACATGAAATGGTCACACATGTGGGATACGATTAAGGCAATGGAATGTATTCTGGAAGGAAGAATGAGACAATATATATTAACGGCACATTTTTAAAAAAACTGAATCAACATGGGACTTTACATGTATTAGAAGATGGCAGGACAAGTTGCTAGACTGTTTTTAAAACAAGAAGCATGTAGTAATAATAGAGAATAAGCAAGAAAGTTAAATTAAACCAAACCAAATGCAATATTTCCAGATTTGCTGATGACAAAAAACTAGGTAGGATTGTGAATTGTGAGGAGGATACATGGAGGCTTCAGGACGATTTAGACAAGTTGAGTACATGGGCAAACAGTATAACATGGATAAATATGAAGTTATACATTTTTTTGGTGTGAAAAGGAGAAAGGCAGAGTATTATTTAAGTAAGGAAATGGAAGGTCCTTGTACACCAGTCAATGAAAGTAAACAGAAAGGGGTGGCAAACAATTAGAAAGGTAAATGGTATGTAGGCTTTCATTGCAAGAGAATTTGAGTTTAGAAATGAGGTTGGCTTACTGCAGATGTTGAGACTGCATCTGGAGTATCTTGTGCGGTTTTGGTCTCCCTATCTAGTAGGTGATATACATGCCATGAAGAGAGCATAGCAGCGGTTCACAGGACTAATACTAGGGATGGCAGGACATTTTTTTATTCACTCATGGGGTGTAGGCATTACTGGCTGGATCAACATCCCTAGTTGCCCTTGAGAAGGTGGTAGTGAGCTGCTTTCTTGAACCTCTGCCATGTGTGCTATAAGTTCCGTAATGTTGTTATTGAAGAAATTCTAGGAACTTGACCCAGTGACAGTGAAGGAATGCCATTATATTTCCAATCAGGATGTGAGTGACTTAGAGGGGAAATTGCAGGTGGTGGTGTTCCCATGTATATGCTGCCCTTGTCTCCTAGATGGAAATGGTTGTGGGTTTAAAAAGTGCTGCAGTGCATCTTATAGATGCTGAGATATATCTTAGAGAGCATCTCATAGCCTCGCTGCAGTATTCTAAGTTTCTACCTGCTCTTAGAATCACTGTATTTATATTGGTGAGTCCAGTTCAGTTTCTGGTCAATGGTAACCCCAAGGATATTGATAATGGGGGATTCAGTGATAGATACACCATTGAATATCAAGGGATGGTGGTTAAATTGCCCCTTATTGGAGATGGTCATTGCCTGGCATTTGTGTGGTGCAAATGTTACTTTCCACTTTTTAGCCTGATGAAAGGTTCTAACCTGAAATATTGACTCCCCTTCTCCTCTGATGCTGCTTAACCTGCTGTGCTTTTTCGAGCTTCACTCTTTATCCACTCCCGCTTTTGAGCCCAAGCCTGGATGTTGTCCAGGTCTTGATGCAACTGAACATGGACTGCCTCAGGATCTGAAGAATAAACATTGTGCAATCACTGGCCGAATGTTACAACTTTGGATCTTGTAAAGAGGGAAGATCGTCAATGAAGCAGCTGAAGATGATTGGGCTTAGGGCTCTATCCTGAAGGACTCAGGGCTTTTGTAGTATAGTGTTAGTGTCCTCACCTCCAAGCCACAAGACGTAGGTTCAAGTTCCACCTTCTCTGGAGGTACATTATAATATCTCTGAAAAGGTTAATTAGAAGATATCTAACCCGAGGAACTCCTGCAGTGATGTCCTGGAGCTGAGATAAATTACCTTCAACAACCACAACCATCCACTTATGTGCCAGGTATGACTCCAACCATTGGAGATTTTCCCCAATTCCCATTGATTCCAGTTTTGCTAGGGCTCCTTGACACCCTACTTGGTCAAATCCAGCCTTGATATCAAGGGTTGTCACTCCCACCTCACTTCTGTAATTCAGTTATTTTATCTGTGTTTGAACAAAGATTGTAAGGGTCATGAGTTGAGTAATTGTTGGAACTTAAACTGGGCATCACTGAGCAGGTTATTACTGAGCAGGTGCTGCTTGATAGCGCTGTTGGTGATACTTTTCATCACTTTACTGATGATTGAGAGTCACAGTAGACTGCTGGGGTGATAACTGGCTGAGTGGATTTGTCCTTTTTTTGTGAAAAGGGCATATCCGAGCAATTTTTCACATTATTGAGTAAATGTCAGTGTACCTATACTGGAACAGTTTAGCTATGATTGCAGCAAGTTCTGAAGCACACGTCTTCAGTACAATGGCTAAAATGTTGTCAAGATCCTAGCTTTGACAGTATCCAGTGGCTCCACCCATTTCTTGATATCAGATAGAGTGAACCAAATTGGGTGAAGACTGCCATCTGTGATGCCAGAGACCTCTGGTGCAGATCAAGATGGATCATCTAGGTGACACTTCTGGCTGAAGATTGCTGCAAATGCTTCAGCAACATCTATTGCACTAAAATACTGGCCTCTCCTATCATTGACATTGGGCATATTTTTGGTGCCGCCTCCTCCAATGAATTGTTTGATTATTCATCACCATTCATGACTGGATTGCAGAGCTTGGATCTGATCCATTGTTTGTGGGAACATATAGTGCAGTCTATGATTTGCTGCTTATGTTGTTTGTCATGAAAACAGTCCTGTTTTGTACCTTCACCAGACTGACACCTCATTTTTAGATATGTTTGATACTGCTCCTGATGTTCTCCTCTACTCTTCAATAAATTAGGGTTGATCCCCTGCCTTGATGACAATATTACAGTGAGGGATATGCTAGGCCATGAGGTGTAGAATTTTTCGGGGTATGATTTTGCTGCTGCTGATGGCCCACTGCACCTCTGGACACCTCGTCTTGAATTCCTAGAGCTGTTTGAAGTCTGTCCCAATTATCACGGTGATAATGCCACTTAACATCATATAAGGTATCATTTCTACAAGGCTATGCAGTGGTCATTCCTACTGATACTGTCTTGGTTATATGCATCTTCCATAGGCAGTCTGGTAAGGTTGAGGACTAGTAAGCTTTT
Source organism: Chiloscyllium plagiosum (assembly GCF_037043375.1). Classification (NCBI taxonomy): domain Eukaryota; kingdom Metazoa; phylum Chordata; class Chondrichthyes; order Orectolobiformes; family Hemiscylliidae; genus Chiloscyllium; species Chiloscyllium plagiosum. The sequence goes on along the minus strand of NW_028270141.1, from coordinate 121,132,768 downwards.
GCCTCATGTTGACTCCTTCACCAAAGCTAGGGAACTATAGTCGGTGAGCCTAACAACGGTGGTGGGCAAGTTGTTGGAGGGAATCCTGAAGGACAGAATTTACATATATTTGGATAGGCAAGGACTGATTAGGGATAGTCAACATGGCTTTGTGCATGGGAAATCATGTCTCACTAACTTGATTAAATTTTCTGAAGTAATGAAGAGGATTGATGAGGACAGAGGGGTGGACATGATCTATATAAACTCCACTAAGGCATTCAATGAGATTCCTCATGGTAGACTGGTTAGCAAGGTTAGATCATGTGGAATATAGGGAGTACTAGCCATTTGGATACAGAACTGGCTCGAAGGTAGAAGAAAGAGGGTAGTGGTGGAGGATTGCTTTTCAGACTGGAGGCCTGTGACCAGTGGTGTGCCACAATGGATCAGTGCTGAGTCCACTGCTTTCTATCATTTATATAAATGATTTGGATGTGAACGTAGGAGGTATCGTTCCTAAGTTTGCAGTTGACACCAAAATTGAAGGTCTAGTTGACAGCAGAGAAGGTTACCTCAGTTTACAATGGAATCTTGATCAGATGGGCCAGTGGGCTGAGGAGTGGCAGATGGAGTTTAATTTAGATAAATGTGAGGTGCTGCAACTTGGAAAGGCAAATCAAGACAAGGCTTATACATTTAATTGTAAGGCCCTGGGGAGTATTCCTGAACAAAGAGAACTTGGAGTGCAGGTTCAAAGTTCCTTGCAAGTGGAGGTGCAGGTAAGTAGGATAGTGAAGAAGGCATTTGGTATGCTTTCCTTTATTGGTCAGAGTATTTGATTAGATTAGATTACATTACAGTGTGGAAACAGGCCCTTCGGCCCAACAAGTCCACACCGACCCGCCGAAGCGAAACCCACCCATACCCCTACATTTACCCCTTACCTAACACTACGGGCAATTTCGCATAGCCAATTCACCTGACCCTGCACATCTTTGGACTGTGGGAGGAAACCGGAGCACCCGGAGGAAACCCACGCAGACACGGGGAGAACGTGCAAACTCCACACAGTCAGTCGCCTGAGGCGGGAATTGAACCCGGGTCTCAGGCGCTGTGAGGCAGCAGTGCTAACCACTGTGCCACCGTGCCGCCCATTGAGTGTAGCAGTTGGGAGGTCATGTTGTGGCTCTACTGAAAATTGGTTATGCCACTTTTGGAGTATTGTGTGCAATTCTGGTCTCCCTCCTATGGGAAGGATGTTGCGAAACTTGAAAGAGTTCAGAAAAGATTTACAAGGATTTTGCCAGAGTTAAAGGGTTTGAGGTATAGGGAGAAGTTGAATAGGCTAGGGCTATTTTCCCTGGAGCATCGGAGGCTGAGGAGGTGACCTTTTAGAATCATGAACGGAATTGATAGGGTAAATAGACAAGGTATTTTCCTTGGAATGGGTGAGTCCAGAACTAGAGGGCTTAGGTTTTGGATGAGAAGGAAAAAAGATATAAAAGGGACCTGAGGAGCAACTTTTTCACGCAAAGGGTGGTGTGTGTATGGAATGAGCTGCCAGAGGAAGTGGTGGAGGCTGGGACAATTACAACATTTAAAAGGCATCTGAATGGGTATATGAATAGGATGGGTTTAGAGGGATATGGGCCAAGTGCAGGCAAGTGGGAGTGACTAGGAAATCTGGTTGGCATGGATGAGTTAGACTGAAGGGTCTGTTTCTAGTGCTGCACATTTCTCTGACTCTATGACTTGCTACAAAGCCAAGCGAGTAGCTATGCTCTTTAGGACCCGACCAGCTCATTCAGTAGTGCTGCTGCCAAGTCAATCTTAGTGCTGCACATTGAAATACCCCAGACAGAGTACATTCTATGCCCTTGCTGCCTTCAGTACTTCCTCGAAGTGTTGTTCAACACAGAGAAGCACAGAGTCATTGGCTAAGGCAGGAAGTACATGGTAATCAGCAGGAAACTTCCTTGCCAATGTTTGCCTTATGCCATGATGTCAGGTGTCTAGAGTCAGTGTTGAGGATTCCCACTGCAACTTTCTTCCAACTGTTTAACTCTGTCTGCTGGGCCTATTCTGCAGTTGACATGACATATCCCGTGACTATGATGTCAGGGACATTATCAGATATGATTTCATGAATATGACTATGTCAGGCTGTTGCTTGACTAGTCTGGAACTTGACAGATCTCCCAATTTTGGCACTAGCCTTCAGAAATTGATAACGATGCCTATAGAATTATCAGAGTTGAGAGTTTGGTGCAGGAAAAGCATATGCCCAAAATATCGATTCTCCTGCTCCTCGGATGCTGCCTAACCTGCTGTGCTTTTCCAGCACCACATTCTCAACTCTGATCTCCAGCACCTGCAGTCCTCACTTCCTCCCTGCAGGATTATCAGTGCTGTTTTTGCTGTTGCCATTTACTCTGCCTTGTTCACTGCAAGATGGTCTGATTACTTTCATTTTTTTTATGGGTCTTTGTAATAATTGTTACAACTGAGTAAGTTGCTGGGCCATATCAGAGGACAGTTAAACGTCAACCACAATGCTGTGTTCTGGAGTCACATTGTAGGCCAAACCAGGTAAGGATTGTGGATTTCCATGACTGAAGAGCTTTGATGAGCCAGTTGGGATTTTCTGACAATCAACAGACTCATCATTAGACTCTTGATTCCAGGAATATTATTGAATTCAAAATCCACCATCTGCCGGGTAGGACTTGGACCCAAATCCTGAGAACATGATCTGAGTTTCTGGATAACTAATCCAGCAATAATACCACTAGGCAATTTTCTGCCCCAGTTGCCATGTGAGGTGAAATTATTTTGACTGAGCCTGTATATTTTGAATAAACTGCTCAAAGAGGTTGTCACACACCTCTAGAGCAGATAGAACCTGAACCCAGGCCTCTTGTCAACTGGGTTTATATTCACTAGACTTTGGAAGAATGAGAAGGGATACAATTAAAAGTGGAAAATGCTAACAGGACTAGACAGGCTAGACGCAGGGAAGATGTTTCCCCTGATTGGGGAAGCTAGAACCAGGGGCCACAGTCTCAAGATGGGGTCGGCCTTTTGTGGCCGAGAATTGGAAGCATTTCTTCACTCAGAGAATGGCAAACAAATGAAATTCACTACCACAGAAGCTTCAGTAGAGGCTGGGCCACTGAGCGCATTCAAGAAAAAATTGATGAATTTTAGATATTATACTTATCAAGAGGTATAGAGAGAAAGTGGGAATATAAGTTTGAGTTAGAGGATCAGCCATGATCGTATTGAGTGGCAGAGCAGGCTCAAATTGGTCTACACTTGCTCCTAATTTCTATGTTTCTGTGTAAAACCTCTCTAAATTGCTGGATAGGCCTCAGCTGAAGTATTTTGCTCGATGCTGGTATGAAATGATGGGGTTGATATTGAGACTTTCGAGAGAGTGCAGAGGAGATCTACTCAAATAGTTTTGAATGTGTGACTTCAGTTGCATGGTGGTAATACAGAACCTGGGTAGTTTTCTTTAGATCAGAGAATTTTAAAGGGTGACTTGTTACAGAATTTTGAGTGGTTTTAATAGAATAAATGGAAGAAATTGTTTTGAGTAGCAAAAACTTCAGACAAGTGCCAAGGACCTTGAGACAATATAAGGAGAACTTTTCTGTGTTATTAACTGCATTGTTTAATGTGAAACAAACTCACAAAGGATGTTGGATGTAGACTCAATAATAACTGCAAAAGGAATATCTGAAGGGAAAACAACACATGGGTACAAGACTAATTATATAACTCTTTTAGCAGAGGCATGATTGGCAGAATAGGTTCCTGTCTAGTAGCTCTCAAGGGCAGAACTTATATCCTGTGTTTTTATTTGAAAAGTCTGAATTTTGCTTTGTACTTAGTCATCATAATATTGTATAAGTAAACTTAACTTTAACCTGTTAACCCTTTATTGCTAAATTGGCTTGAATACTGTATTTTAATCCAGTGGCAACTATAGAATATGTGAGGCATTTTGCTTTAACTAGAGAATGTCAGTGTAAACAAAATGTTTGTTATCGTGGTTTCACGTACAAAGTTGAATCTTAAAAGATCTCTGGAAAGGTATTGGGATGTGGTGCAAAAGTGCAATGGTAAGGGAAGGCAGTAGGTGGAGTGTTCATCATGCAATGCTGCTATGCCATCCCAATAGTGGCAGAAAGGTAATGGAGAGTGTTCTCACGCAGAGGATAATTGAATCAAGGTCCATATCCTGGAGCCGTTGACATTTGAACAGCAATACTCCACTGGATGAGGAAACCACTGGGTAAATCTTTCAGCCATGTTGAAATGGTGGGGGATTGCTCATATTCGCATTATTTTAGATCCATGGAGAGACCCCATGGCACCTCATGTCACCGTTCCTGCCACTCACCTCAGAGTCCGCCCAGCTGGTCCTGGTCCTATTCCAGAAGGTGCTATCCTTCCATTGTGTTCTGTTCTTCCAGGTGCAGTCTCAGGAGGCCACTTGCATTCCCAAAGATAACTGTATTTAAACAAAATTCAAGTCCCCACTTTTATTTCAGTTAGCCACACTCGATAAAATTTTCGCCAAACCGATTACGAGTTCTCCATATTTCTATAATTAATTCAAACACAAATAACTCTTATTTAATATATCCTCATTCCCTCAGGTGTCAAGCATTTCTTCAGCTCCTAGAGGCACGCTGAGGCTGCTGAGCTATCGGTTTTCTGATTGCCTGGTAGCTCCTGGGTGAGCACGACCATTCCTAATAACTAACGAAAGCCAGTTAGTTAACTGCCATCAGAATGATCAGCCCTCAGTCTCACAGACAGTTTAAACAAGATCACTGTCCTGTTTTTGGGTCCTTTGGCAGGGCCTTCATGAGCAGAATCAATTTCAGCCTATTATTTATTGTTTCAGACAATGCATTACATTAAAAATACTACTGGTTGTTTGAAGCTGCTTTTCTTGTTAGTGATAGTTTCTCTTACCATTGTTTTCTACAGCTGAATTTGAACGGCAAGCAGCTCAGGCAGTTAAATTAGAGAGCGTAACCATAGCTGAAGAAGATGAGGAGAGTGGTGATGAATCAAAAGGTATAGATGCAACCCAGTAACATACATTCCTTTTGGTGATTTGATTATACTTGCTAATGTTGTCATAAGCTTATTTAATTTGGATTACGTGTCAAAACAGCAAATGCAACTTGAATAAAATCAGGAAGTGTTGGAAATACTCAGCAGATCTGTCAATATCTGTGAAAAGAAACAAACACAGGTAGAATTTCAAGTCAAATAATTTGCTTTTGTTTTAATACAAATTGAAACTTATTAACCAGAGTCCCAGAACATTGATGTTCAGAGACTGATTTTAGATCAAACAATGACTATGTGATTGTAAACTGATATATATTAAATCTGAATAACTTTAAAATAATTTCAAGACTCCAACTTTGATTCCAGATATCACCCAAAGTTCATTGGAATGAACTGGCATCAGTATGCTTAACTTTGGCAGGAGAGAGAGAGAAATGATAAAAAAATTTCAAGAGAGTTGAAAAGAAAATGCTGTTTTTAAGAAACTTTAAACATCTTATCAGATACATTAATTCTTCCACTGAACATACTCCTAATGTTTCTTTCTTCAATGCTCTCAAAAATAGTTAAAAGCTTTGAATTAAATTCCTCTGCTATTTGTTGGCCATTTTGACATAGTACTAAATTCCAGACTTTCTCTAAGTCCTCTATGGGTTGATAGTTCTAGAGAATAATTCTGGACAATATTGAATTAATTCACATCACAAATTGCCCTTGAGAAAGTGGTGGTGAACTGCTTTCCTGAATTTCTGCAGTCCATAGATTGTAGGTACATCTACAATGCTGTGAAGTTGCAGGAATTTGACCCAGCGATGGTGGAGAAAAGTTGATATAGTTCCACGTTAGGATAGTGTGTGGCTTGGACAGAATTTATTGGTGGTTGTGCAGTGTATCTGCTACTCTTCTAGATAGTGGTTCTCATGGGTTTGGAAGGTGAATTTCTGAATGCATCTTATAGAGACCAACAGCTGTAACTGTTTACCAGTGGTGGGGGGAGTGATTGTTGATACTGTTAACTGGGGTTCCAGTCAAGTGAGCTGCTTATCCTGGATGGTTTTGATTTTTGTGAGCTTATTGCTGAAATGATTGGGTTAACGTTGTCCCATTCTAATTTATTCTGGGGATATTGGTATTGTTAGCAAGGCCAAAATTGGTTGAGTATTCCTAGTCACCTTTGAACATCTCTTCATGAGTCTTTTCAACTTCAGTATGAATGTACTTACATAATATAGAATATTTTTGTTTTATTTGTTCATGGTATATATTCTTTCCTGATAGGGCAGCATTTACTGTCCATACCTAGTTGCCCTGGAGAAATTAGTGGTGAACTGTCTTCTTAGATTTGGAGATGCCGGTGTTGGACTGGGGTGTACAAAGTTAAAAATCACACAACACTAGGTTATAATCCAACAGGTTTAACTGGAAGCAAACTAGCTTTCGGAGCATCGCTCCTTCATCTACCACCCGATGAAGGAGTCTCGCTCCGAAAGCTAGTGTGCTTCCAATTAAACCTATTGGACTATAACCTGGTGTTGTGTGATTTTTAACTCTGTCTTCTTAGAGCCACTGTAGTCCATTTGATGCTGGTACATCCAGAATGCTCATTGAGACGAAGTTTCAGGATTTTGATCCAGAAACACCAAAGAAGCAGCAATATAATTATAAATCAGAGTGGTGAATGACTTGAAGGGGAATTCGTAAGTGGTGGTGTTCCCAAATATCTGCTGCCCTTGTTGTTCTTGATAGTGGTGGTTGTCCGTTTTGAAACTGCTGCTTTTGGAGCTTTAATGAAACTCAAAGTGCATCTTGTTGATGATACATCCTACTGCTACTGTGCATTGAAGGCAAAATGGAATAAGTGGTTGTGGATTTGGTGAAACTCAAATGGGTTGCTTTGCCCTGGATGGTGTCAAGCTTCTCACATGCTGTAAGAGCAGCAAATGCATTGTGTTGAGAAACTGCAGTGTAGTGTATTCCATCATACTTCTGATTTGTGCCTTGGAGGTGCAAACATTACCATGTTGACTTTGCAACCATCAGTAGAGAACCTTTGTGGCACAAGCAGTTTCATAACCATAACATGGAAACTTCAAAACTAGGAGCAGGAGTAGGCATGAATATTACTTGCCACTTTTCAGCCCAAACCTGGATATTGTCGAGATCTTTCTGCATTTAGACATGGAATGCTTCAGTATTTAAGGTGCTGAATGTTGTGAAATCTTTGGCAAATATCTCCACTTCTGATCTTATGATTGAGGAAATGTTGGTGACGAAGTACTAAGATGGTTAGTCCTAGAGCACTACTCTGAAGAAATCCTGTAGAGATGTCTGAAAGCTGAGATTACTGACCTCCAACAACCATACCCTCTTCCTTTATGCCGGATAGGACTCTAACCAGCAGAGAGTTTTCCCCCAAATTTCATTGACTGTAGTTTTGGTAGGATCCCTTAATGCTATACTTGGTCAAATGTGACTTTGATGTCATCTCCCTCTGGAGTTCAGCACTTCTATCCATGTTTGAACAAAGACTGTAAAGAGATCATAAACTGAATGGCAATGGCCATACACAAACTGAGCATCTGTGAACAGATTATTGGTAAGCAAGTGCTACGATAGTACTGATGATGACACCTTCTGTCACTTTACTAATAATTGATAATAAATTGGTATTATAATTGGCTGGGGTAGATATTTCCTGCGGAGGAGAAAGTGAGGACAGCTGATGCTGGAGATCAGAGCTGAAAATGTGTTGCTGGAAAAGCGCAGCAGGTCAGGCAGCATCCAAGGAGCAGGAGAATCGACGTTTCGGGCATGAGCCCTTCTTCAGGAATGAGGAAAGTGTGCCAAGCAGGCTAAGATAAAAGGTAGGGAGGAGGAACTTGGGGGAGGGGCGTTGGAAATGCGATAGGTGGAAGGAGGTTAAGGTGAGGGTGATAGGCCGGAGTGGGGGTGGGGGTGGGGGCGGAGAGGTCAGGAAGAAGATTGCAGGTTAGGAAGGTGGTGCTGAGTTCGAGGGTTGGGACTGAGACAAGGTGGGGGGAGGGGAAATGAGGAAACTGGAGAAGTCTGAGTTCATCCCTTGTGGTTGGAGGGTTCCTAGGTGGAAGATGAGGCGCTCTTCCTCCAGCCGTCGTGTTGCTATGGTCTGGAAATGGAGGAGTCCAAGGACCTGCATGTCCTTGGTGGAGTGGGAGGGGGAGTTGAAGTGTTGAGTCACGGGGTGGTTGGATTGGTTGGTCCGGGAGTCCCAGAGGTGTTCTCTGAAACGTTCCGCAAGTAGGCCGCCTGTCTCCCCAATATAGAAGAGGCCGCAGCAGATGCAGTAAATGATGTGTGTGGAGGTGCAGGTGAATTTATGGCAGATATGGAAGGATCCCTTGGGGCCTTGGAGGGAAGTAAGGGGGGAGGTGTGGGCGCAAGTTTTGCATTTCTTGCAGTTGCAGGGGAAGGTGCAGGGAGTGGAGGTTGGATTGGTGGGGGTGTGGACCTGACGAGGGAGTCACGGAGGGAGTGGTCTTTTCGGAACGCTGATAGGGGAGGAGTGGGAAATATATCCTTGGTGGTGGGGTCCGTTTGGAGGTGGTGGAAATGGCAACGGATGATACGATGTATATGGAGGTTGGTGGGGTGGTAGGTGAGGATCAATGGGGTTCTGTCCTGGTGGCGATTGGAGGGGCGGGGCTCAAGGGCGGAGGAGCGGGAAGTGAAGGAGATGCGGTGGAGATAATTCCTGCATTTCATTTATAGGACATAAGTAGAAAATGTTTCACATTGTCAGTTGATGGCAATGTTGTAGATGTACTGCAACAGTTTGGCTGGAGTACCTATTTTCAATAATATTGCTGGAATGTTGTAAGGGCCCATAGCCTTTGCAGTATCCAATACCTTCCGCTGCTTTTTGATATCATATGGAGTAAATCGTATTGATCAAAGAATATTTAACTTACCCACCCTCCAACATGGAAGCTATATTATTTGTGTGGTTGTTCTGCTCAACAGTGACTCTCAACATATACATTTGTAGGTGTTTAGCTATGGTGATGCTATTGAATGTTAAGAGAAAATGTCTGATAATCTCATATGAGCTTACAATTAAATGGTGTTGACATTCCTAAATGTTAATTGACTTAAGCCTGAATGTTGTCAAGGTTTTTAAGAAATTGGGGATACAGGCTTTTTTTATAAACATAGGAAGAGGAGTCATCCATCAGCCCACTGAGCCTGCTTCTCCATTTAATTTCATCATGCTGATCAAGCACTTCAATGCCTTTTATCCTTACTATCCCTATAACCCTTACTACCACTGATAATCAAACAATTATCCATCTAAATATACTAAAACACTGAGTGTCCACAATTGTCTGGTGTAGAGAATTCCAAAAATTCACAATTCTCTAAGTAAAAAAAAGATTTATTCTCAGCTCAGTCCAAATAACATCCCTTTATTTTTAAGTTATGCCCCCTGGTTCTAAACTCCTGAAAGAAGGGAAGCATCTTACTGGTATCTACCCTGTCTGTCCTTTAAGTATTTTGTAGGTTTCAATGAGATAACCATTAATTCTTCAAAACCCTAAAGAATACAAACCCAGTTTGCCCAATCTCTCTTGATAGGACATGCCTGCCAATCTTGAAACAAGTCTGGTCAACTTTTATTGTACTGTCTCTATGGCAATAATATCTTTCATGAGAAAAATAGACCAAAATTGCACACAGTACTCCAGGAACGGCCTGACCAAGCTCATATACAATTAAAGAAAGATTTCACTACTTCTGTACTCAAAACCTCTTGCAATACAGGCAAACATTCCAATGCCATTGCTAATAGTTTGTTGAGCCTGCATGTTAGGCTCCAGTGACTTTTTAAAAAAATATTTTTATTGAAAATTTTTTCTTTACAAAATTAGAAAGTTACAGAAACATGAGAATATAGCATCATTACATCAAAAACAACAATAAACCAACTGTTATACTACTCTACAAAAGAAATCAAACTACACTTATTACAAATCAATAAATAAATAAATAACACCGTTCAGCGCAACAAGACCATAGCTCTCAACCTTTAAGAGCATCAATTATTAAACCCACATTTGTTTGAAATTCTTCCTCCCATGGCCTGAGGTTTATCAGACCAAACCATCATGGCTAGACCAAAGCCTTAATCAAAATGACAGACAGATCTGCTTCCAAGTAATTCAAAAAGGGCCGTCACGTCTTGTAAAAGTTGTCCATTTTCTGGTGCACCATATTTGTAAGAAAGTCTAAAGGAATGTGTTCCATAATTAACACACCACCCAGACAGACCCGGCAGTTCTCAGACACCCAACACATCAGAATGTTCTGAAAATGTGTTGCTGGAAAAGCGCAGCAGGTCAGGCAGCATCCAAGGAGCAGCAGAATCAATGTTTCGGGCATGAGCCCTTCTTCAGGAATGAGGAAAGTGTGCCAAGCAGGCTAAGATAAAAGATAGGGAGGAGGGACTTGGGGGAGGGGCGTTGGAAATGCGATAGATGGAAGGAGATTAAGGTGAGGATGATAGGCCGGAGTGGGGGTGGGGGGCGGAGAGGTCAGGAAGAAGATTGCAGGTTAGGAAGGTGGTGCTGAGTTCGAGGGTTGGGACTGAGACAAGGTTGGGGGAGGGGAAATGAGGAAACTGGAGAAGTCTGAGTTCATCCATTGTGGTTGGAGGGTTCCTAGGCGGAAGATGAGGCGCTCTTCCTCAAGCCGTCGTGTTGCTATGGTCTGGCGATGGAGGAGTTCAAGGAACTGCACGTCCTTGGTGCAGTGGGAGGGGGAGTTGAAGTGTTGAGCCACGGGTTGTTTGGGTTGGTTGGTCCGGGTGTCCCAGAGGTGTTCTCTGAAACGTTCTGCAAGTAGGCCGCCTGTCTCCCCAATATAGAGGAGGCCACATCGGGTGCAGCGGATGCAGTAAATGATGTGTGTGGAGGTGCAGGTGAATTTATGGCAGATATGGAAGGATCCCTTGGGGCCTTGGAGGGAAGTAAGGGGGAAGGTGTGGGCGCAAGTTTTGCATTTCTTGCGGTTGCAGGGGAAGGTGCCGAGAGTGGAGGTTGGGTTGGTAGGGGGTGTGGACCTGACGAGGGAGTTACGGAGGGAGTGGTCTTTTTGGAACGCTGATAGGGGAGGGGAGAGAAATATATCCCTGGTAGTGGGGTCCATTTGGAGGTGGCAGAAATGACGATGGATGATACGATGTATATGGAGATTGGTGGGGTGGTAGGTGAGGACCAGTGGGATTCTGTCCTGGTGGCGATTGGAGGGACGGGGCTCCAGGGTGGAGGAGCAGGAAGTGGAGGAGATGCGGTGGAGAGCATCGTCAACCACATCTGGGAGGAAATTGCGAGTTTTGAAGAAAGAGGCCATCTGGGTTGTTCGGTATTGGAACTGGTCATCCTGGGAGCAGATGCGGCGGAGATGAAGGAATTGGGAATATGGGATGGCGTTTTTACAGGGGGAAGGGTGGGAGGAGGTTAGTCTAGTTAGCTGTGGGAGTCGGACGGTTTATAGTAAATGCCTGTGTTGATTCGGTCGCCTGAGATAGAAATGGACAGGTCTAGGAAGGGGAGCGAGGAGTCTGAGATGGTCCAGGTAAAGTTGAGGTCGGGGTGGACAGTGTTAGTAAAGTGGATGAACGTCCACCACTTCAGAATGTTCTTCCTTGCACAAAAAGTGAGAATGATAAAAAGCTTTTTCCCACGTTCATCTAAGTGAGGTAAATTCAGCAGAATCAGGAACAAACAGACTGGGTCCACCTTGACTTTGCTTCCCAAGACCCTCTCTATTACTCCTGCTACAGCACTTCAATATGCACGGAGCCTATGACAGGACCACAAACAATGAGTGAGGGTGCCCATATTTAGTTTACATTTGAGGCACATTGAAGATGTTCCCTGCTTAAATTTTGCAAGATGATCTGGGGCCCGATGAGCCCTATGAAGAATCTTTAACTGCATAGCATGGGTCCTCTTGCATACCAAAATCCTCTTCACATTCTCACAAGTGAATTCCATGTTTCTAAAGTGATTTCAACTCCTAACTCTCTCTCCCAGACCTCATGTAGACACTCATTGCCACCCAAGGGACCTCCTCCCTCCAAATGATAGTGAGTACTCATTGAAAGAGTGCTCTTAGCCTGAAGCACCCTCTTTTCCATATCAGATCTATGACACTCAATCAAAGGCGTGGTCTCCTTTTGGATAAACTCTCTAGTCTGAAAGAAATGGAAGAGGTCCCTACTCGACAATTGATATTTCTGAGTTATTTGATCAAATGACATCAATGTTTCACCCTCAAACAGATTACCCAAACAAGAGACTCCCCTATCTGCCCAAATGTTAAACCTGGGATCCATTGTCCCTGGCCAGAAACCCGGCATGCCAACTACGGGAGTAAGAAAAGATGTTTTAGACATATTACCCTCCATCTGCCTCATTGCTCTCCATGCTTTGCCAGTGTTTCCAGTGACTTATTGACAAGGATACCAAAATCCCTTTGCAAATTTATACTGATGTAAGTCTGTTGTTCCCTGTTTTATCCTTTTCTCAAACAGTGGGGTGACATTTTCATGTTTCCCATCTTCAGGACTCATTACAGATTATGTGGAAATTTAAAATATGATTGCCAATGCATCAACTATCTCTATAGGCATCTCCTTTAACACTCTTGGATTTTGGCTATCAAGTCCTAAGGACTTACCAACTTTCAGCCCCATTGATCTCTCCAGTACAATCTTGTTACTAATACTAATTTCCTTAAATTTCTATTTCTCACTAGTCACTTGGATCTCAAATTCAGAGAGATTTCTTGTACCTTTCTCAGTAGACATAGTCACACTCATTTAACGCCTCTGTGTAATGTCTCATTGAGGTAGCACACCGGAAATCAAATCCCGTTATCCCTAGAGTCGTCACAAAAGTTAAAACTTTATAAAAGTTTACAAAATTACCTGATTTATCTGTCTTCAAGACCCAGGTTGATACAAAGCTTCTGAACCAAGTTTTTGTGCTTAACAAATAGGACTGTTTATTACAAATTGAGAGGGTGGTGCTGGAAAAGCACAGCAAGTCAGGCAGTATCCGAAGAGCAAGAGAATCGACTGAGATATATCTCATCAGGCTTACGCCTGAAACGTCAATTCAGATGGTGCCTGACCTGCTGTGCTTTTCCAGCATCACACTCTTGACTCTGATCTCCAGCATCTGCAGTCCTCACTTCCTCCCTGCTTATTAAAAATAGCTAGATTCTGGCTACAAGTAACTGGTTGTAGCTACCAGTTAAAACTCTAACCCTCTTATAAACAGTCTCCTATATATACTTACATAAGGAAAGGACGTATGGATAAAGGGAAAAACTGAGAAGAAAAGTCAATGGACCCTGTCCACAGGGTTCACTGAAATGATCTTTTGGCTTGTCAGGACTTGCTGCTCTTTGATCTTCTTTCTTCAACTACTTGCACTTGTTTGCAGGAGTCACAGATCAATTGGTCTCTGACTTACTTGCTGAAAGCCACAGCTTACAGCAACTGACCAGAGAAGTAAATTTGTTTTCTTCAGGTCTGAGGTACTTTTTACTGTGAAGTAAATGACAAATCAGCGACCTAACAAAAAGAACCAAAGAACTGTGGATGTTGGAAACCAGAAACAAAAACAGAAATTGCTAGAAAATCTCAGCAGGTCTGGCAGCATCAATGGAGAGAAAGCAAAGTTAATGCTTCAGGTCCAGTGAGTCTTCTTCGGAACTTCATCAGATCTTCAGTCAGCCGGCCAACCAGCTGGTTGTTGCCAGTTGAATCTCATTTTGTATACACTCGCTCATTCCAGCTTATCTGCGACAAACCTCCACAACTACGCAAACAAACAGTGATGTACCACCACTTATGTTTTATTAATCTGGTTTTATAAGTGCATCCTTTCCACAATCCTTGGTTTATGAAACTTGCCTTTGTCCATTTCCGTGCACATTTCAAATATACGAAAAATAAAAAGATGCAGTGTCTACATTTACCATTTCTCTACTTCTGAAAGTTGTCCTGACCCCAAGAATAAATGTTTTGTTATTGGGGTTTGCCAAGATTCAAATAAGCAAATTGTTATCAGGACTCTTCAGTCAGGGGCACAGACAATTTATTTTGCAGCTGCTAATGAGAATTCATGGTGGTGTGTGGTTTTGCCAGGGACAAGGATGTTTCAGAGCATTTACAGCAAATTGTCAGAGAGAGTGAGCAGCCAGTGGTTGTTTACTCATTGGTGAAAATGACATAGATAGAGAAAGAGTTGCGGCATGGCACAGTGAATATAGGAAGTTAGGTAGGAGGTTAAAATGCAGCACCTCAAAGGTAGTAATCTCAGGAGTATTTCCAGTACCATGTGCTAGTGAGAGTAAGAATAGGAAGATAGAGAAATCAGTGGCTGAGGAGATAGTGTACAGGGGCAAGAGTTTACATTTTTGGATCATTGGGATCTCTTCTTTGCTAGTGCTACTAGGGAGTTTTTAAACTAGAATGGGGGAGGGGGGGAATTCCTAACCAGCCGTGGGAATAGAGAGACAGGATGGTTTGGAAATTAAAGAGAGTAAGTTAATCAGACAAGGCAGGCAACAACATGTCAGAGAACAAGGTAACTCTGAAGAATTAAGCTGAATTTATTTCAGTGCAACAAGTCTGACAAGTAAGGCAGATGAACTCAGAGCATGTATAGGAAGGTGTGACTGGGATGTCATAGCTAAGTGAGGGACAGGAGTGGCAGCTCAATGTTCTTGGGTTTAGATGCTATCGGAGGATAGAAAGGAGGCAAAAGAGGAGGGGAGTGGCATTTTTGGTTAGGGAAAACATTACTGCTGTGCTTAAAGAGGATATTCCTGAGGGATCATCTAGTGAAGCTACATGGGAAGAACGTAGAAATAAGAATGGGATGATCACCTTGATAGGATTGTACTATAGGCCCACCAGTAATCAGAAGAGAGATCTCAGATATGTGTAAGAATAATAGAATTGTAATAATAGGGGATTTCAACTTTACAAACATAAACTGGGATTGCCATAATGTTAAGGGATTGGGTGGGGATGAATTTTTTAAAAGTGTCCAAGGAAATTTTCTTTATCAGTATGTGGATGGACCTACCAGAGAAGGAGCAAAACTTGACCTTCGCTTGAGAAATAAGACAGGGCAAGTGATTGAAGTGTTCATGGGAAAGTGCTTTGGGATCAGTGATCATAATTTGATGAGTTTTAAAATAGTTATGGAAAAGAATAGGCCTTGTGTAAAAAAAGTTAAAGTTCTAAATTGGAGTAAGGCCAATTTTGCTGGTATGGGACAGGAACTTTCAAAAGTTGGTTCGAAGGTAAAGGGATGACTGGTACATGGGAGGTTTTCAAAAGTGGTATCGAGAGTTCAGGGCAGTATGTTCCTGTTAGAGTGAAGGATAACACTAGGGAACAATGGATGCATAAAGATATTGAGGCTCTGGTGGAGAATAAGAAAGAGGCATATGTTAAGTTTAGACAACTGGGATCAAGTAAATCACTTGAAGACTGTAAGGGGAGTAGGGGCATTCTTAAGACGGTAATCAGGAGGGCCAAAAGGGGATATGAGATAGCCTTAGCCGATAAGGTTGAGGATAATCCAAAGAGATTCTACAAGTACATTAAGAGTAAAGAGCAACTAGGGAGAGAATACTTCAAGATCAACGAGGTTGTCTTTGTGTAGAATCACAGGAGATGGGAGTAATACTAAACGAATATTTCATGTCAGTATTTTCTTGTAGAGAAAGACACAGAAGCTGAAGAACTTGGGGAAATAAATATTGATGTCTTGAAAGCAGTCCACATTACAGAGAAGGAGGTGGTGGAGTTCTTAAAAGGCATAAAGGTGGATAAATCTCCAGGACCTGATTAAGTGTATTCCAGGACATTGTGGGAAACGAGGGAAAAAAGTATGGACAATCTAGCAAAGATATTTGTATCATCTACAGGCATGGGAGAGATGTTGGAACACTGGAGGGTGGCTGATGTTGTGCCTTGATTTAAGAAACACTGCAAGGAGAAGCCTGGGAACTATATAGACTGATGAGTCTGATATCAATGGTGGGTTAGTTGTTGAAGGGATTCACATATATTTAGAGAATTTGAATCGCTGTTTGCGATTCATGGATAAAGACTTACAAAATCCATTGTTCTGGAGCTTCCTGCAGTCTTTCGCCAGTTAATTAATATTCAGTACCTCCATCTTATAAACTAAAAGAAAAAGAGATCATAAATATCTATTACATAAGCTGTTATTTTTACTAAAATAATGAAAAACAACACAAACTGAAAACTTTATTTTTACTTTGAAGTCTTGAAATATTCACCAATCTTATTCACCAATTAGCCCTCTTTTCCTGTAATCACATGATGCTGTGGTTTATGGTTTCTCGTTTCACAGCAAATCAGTCTCTTGATCCTCTCTAGCTCTGGAATTTACCTCCTGCAGTAAACCATAGTTTACTCTGCCCTCTTTTGCACTGAATTTCAAACTAATCAAATTTTCAATAGTAGTCTGTGAGTGACTTACTCCGTTTTCGTCTCACTCTGCTGAGGTCCCACACTGACCATGTTTCTTGTGAACATTACTCCCCATCCTTCTGTCTGCAGCTTTTTTGGCTAAATTGTACGCTACTTCTTTGACTCTGATACAATCCTGAATTTTCCTCATTAGCTCTGGTTGATCTACTTGTTTTGTTTCTGTGCCAGACAGGACTGAACAATTGTTGCATTTTATCCATGCATTTTAAAAATATTTGCAATGCTTATCCACCATCATCCCTTTAAGTAACATTTCCTAATTTTCATTGCCAGCTAGAGCCACATACCATTGCAGTTTCCTTTATTGAGATTCTGGACTCTAGTCTCAGAATCAATTACATCACATTTCACCTTAACGAAGGATTCCATCATCTTATGGTCACTCTATCCCCAAGGGCTTCACAGACCTAGAATGCCAATTATTCCTTTCTCATTATGCAATATCCAGTCCAGGATGCCTGCTCTTTAATTGATTCCTCAATCTTTTGATTCAGAAAACCAGGTTTTCGATACTCCAAGAATGCCTCCTCTGTGGTATTGTTACTGATTTGATTTCTACATGCACACTAAAACTGGCTACAATTACAGTTGTACCTTTATTACTTGCGTCTCCAATGTGCCTTCCCCAGCATTACTATTACAATTTGAGGTCTATATGCATTGCCCACTATCGTTTTCTGCTCCTTGGGGTTTCCATACTGTACCCATACAGATTCAACTTGACCAGAGTTAATTTCCTTCCTCACTATTGTGCTAATTTAGTCTTTAACCTACATTGCAAACACGCTTCTTTCTCCTCTTTGTCTGTCCTTCATAAAAAACGTATATACCATGGATATTCCATTCCTAGTTACCCGCAGCTACATTTCTGTAATCACAACAATATCATACCTATTTAAATACATTTTTGCAGCTAATTCATCTGCTTTATCGTAAATGCTCTGCACAATAAGATACAGTACCATAAGACTTGTCTTTTTAACATTCTTAGTCTCATTTACATTATTTTGCACTGAGGCCCTCTTTGATTCTTGCCCTTGAATTCTCTGCCTGACACTTTTCTCATTTCCCATTCTGTCTTTTGCTTTAGCCCTCATTTCCCTTTCTTCTGATTTTGTGTATGGATTTCTATTCAGTTTAAATCCTCTCCAGTTCCTCTTACAAATGGTTCTCCCTCAAACATCAATTCCAATCCTGCCCAGGTGCAGCCCATTCAGCTTGTACTGATCCCATGTCTCCCATAACTGATCTCAGTGTCCCAGGAATCTGAAGACCACCCCTTGCACCACCTCTCCAACCATGATTCATCTGATATATCTGCCCTTAAAGTCAAATAATGTTAATTACTCTAGGACCAGGCTTCTCTGTCCTCTGCACTATTTGTCCTTGCAAAGTATAAACCTAAATTAAGGTACTGCTGCAGGACACTCTTCCCAGACTTTTCTTACATTTCAAATATATTCTATATTCATAAATTATCTGTAAGTAAATTCAATAAGTACAAATCAGTGCCATACAGACTTTGTAGAAAATTTAGTGGAACTTTGACATTTCTCATCAGACCTGCATCCAGTTGTAACAAAAAAAAATTATTGAACCATAAAAATAGACTATTTTCATTCCTATTAAGGCTACAAGGGTACCTTGAAACATAACAGACCCTCATTATATTTTGGGAGAAAGACCCTAGCCTATGATCTTTCCCCACTGCATTTTTGCACAACTGCTTCAGTTTTAATGCATCACTCAGCATGTATTCCTAGACTTTGGAATATGCCAGTCTGCAACATTCGGTCAAGGTCAACTCTTCGCACCGGAACATCAACAAGTTTCAGGCAGACCAAAGAATGTCTTTCACTAAGTTGGTGGTCCTCCAGACACAGTTGATGTTTATTTCAGTGTGCCTCTAGAGAATAACCAAGATGGCATCATGGGTCAAACCTCAATAAAACCACTGCATCTGTTACTGTAATTCTGCTGCAGGATACTCTTCTCAGACTGCTTCACTATGATTGTGCTGCAGGACATTCTTCCCGACTAAGGGATGTCAAACGAGTCTTCAGACAAGGAGGAATAAGGAACGAAGTCAGCATTAAACCTGTAAAACGAAGTTACCATAGTTCTACCAAAATATAGGCTGCTCTCTCATTAGAGAGAGATGATTGATGGTTTAACCTGTGGGTCGCCATGTGTCAGGCTAGGGGAGAGTTTAAGAAAGAGAGGCCTTCATGGTAACCTCAGCTGGTGTGGGAATTGTAACCACATTACTGGCATTACACTGTATCAGTACTACAAAGAGAGCACATTTCCTGAAAATGTACTATATGAAAAATGACTCAGGATTGTCATGAAAATTATTTTTTTCTAATAAAGGAAAAACAGATTGTTGGAGCTTCCGAGTATTTTTTCAATTAGGAGGTGTTTTCTTATGGTTCTAATCAAGGAGGTAAACTAATAAAAGTATTGAGAGACACTGGACCAAGTAAATCACTGATACTGGCTGAAAAAAGCTACTTGTCTTCTGAAGGGGTTATTGGAGAAAAAATAACAGTTGGAGGTATGCATAGAGGCTGCAATAAATCTCATTATACAGTGTTGGATTAAAGAGTAACTTGGTAAATGGAGAAGTTGTAGTGGGAATGGTGAATAGAAGGAATTCATTTTATTTTGAAACATGACCTGGCAAGATATTGGCCTCACTAAGGTTTTTAGAACAACCAATAACAGGAGAGGAAACTGAAATGTTACAAGAGGCACATCCTGCATTGTTCAGATTTCAGGATATGGAATTAAACAGGAAGGAAAGGAGTCTATGAATCAGGGAGATGGTTTGCAAATTCAGTTTTCAGATATAGTTTTTTTTCACCACAAAGGATGAAGGTAAAGGGAATGAGGCCAACATGTTTTAGTCCATCTTCTTTAATGACAATGTGACGAATGGAGTTAATTGCTGAAAATGTATACTAAGCATGCTACTCAGAGACTGAATCAGAAATAAATCTGAATGTTATTATTTGGAAAGCAAGGTTTTAATGAAGAAATGGAAAGCACCTCAAGTACCAGCCAATCAAGAATGGGCAGTGGTCCATTAGGTGGTAGTTCTAGCTGAGCATCATGATGAAACTTTGCAAGTGTATCACAAAATTCCAAAGACTGGTTTCTTAAATTTTAAGAAAACATTAGAATTATGAGAAGTAAGTTATTAAAACTATTTTATTTGCCATAAAGATGTAGTCAGACTTTGCCAAGCACGCTATACATGTCAGGTAGTGGGGAAGCTCCAACCCTCAATTTAACATGCACCTTTAAATCTGATACATGCTTTTAAAAAAAGTTTGACAGGGTCCGATCCCTCCCTAAATTCAAGAATGGGAAGCAATATCTTTAACAATTATGAATGTTACTTTAATGATTGTGACGAGGTCAGCTGGGTGGACCTCATAGAATATGGGTTTCCTGATTGGGGCTGTTAATCTGGTCCAATCAGGGAGCACTGTCTGACAGATAAGAACAGGAGTATCCACCTGCACACACACAACATGGGTGCTGGGGAAAAAATAAGCACTACCACAGTTAGGCGGTGGTGTGGGGGTTTAAGAAAAAAATAAATAAAAACAAGTTTAATAGGAGCATCAGACATCCTATTCACTCAAACAAAAATAAACAGGAGTGTCAGAGGTTCTGTTCAGTCTGAGAGCTGGCTCTGAAGAAGTTGGATCAGTGTCAAGGACAGTCCAAGTGTAAAAAGAGGGAGACAGGGTGACAGCATATAAGAAAAAAAAGAGAAGAACAGGAGTATCAGAGGTTCTGTTCACTCAGAGCTGGCTCTGAGGAAGCTGGATGAGTATCAATGACTCTCCATGTGTAAATAAAGGGTGACTTGGTGGCAGGATATCGGCCTCTGTGGAGTTATTTCAGTTAACACGCAATTTCCTGAAGCAGTGCCTTTTAGAAGAATTATTGACTCGTCTCAGAATTACACAATTTACATCTGCTTACGAAAGTAACTAATATAGGAAAAATAGACCGTTGGACCATCTGAGTATTTTTCAAACAGGTGGTGTTTTCTTATGTTTCTAATCATGGGTGACTTGGTGGCAGGATAAGGTGGCATCAAACTTTGAAAACCATGATTGGAGCTTATTGCCAGGAATGTCAAAATGTTTGGGATCAGGGAATTTCTTTGTTGTTATTTGCTATTAGGGATACTCCTAATGAACATGCAGGTTTTAGCCCTTTTGAATTAATATGTAGACATGAAGTAAGAGGACCATTTAAATTGATTAAACAGAAGTTAATAAACCAAAGGTCAGAGATACCCTTCAGAGAGCAACTGATCAAAGTTGTCTAAAAGCATTTGGAACATGCTCAACAAACAATGAAAATGAGACCAGATGAAAAGGCCATAGTACAAAATGCAGTTGCTGGTTCTATGACATTGTTACTTATTTCTGTGGAACCATTTAAAGCAAGGTTCACTGGACCATATGCAACCAAAAATAAACTCAATGATGTGAAGAATGCAGTGAGTGCACCAAACAAGAGAAAGAATCGATGACTGTGTCATGTTAATATATTGAAAGGATTTAATAACAGAAATGATTGAAGTAAAGCATACTTAAATTACTGAAGGACATAGAGAGTGAAACAGAAATGTCAGAGAATTTGAGAATGAGTCAGAAATTGAAAATTCAAAAGTTGTTTCTCCAACAATCTAGATTGGAAAAGACAAAGATGCTTAAAAGATCTGATAGCATCATACATTATTTTCAGAAAACAATTGTGGTGACTTATGAGGCTATTACAGAATTTGTGGGAATATGCCAGAAGAAAGCTTTTTGACTGTTCATGGCATTAATGGGTTACCTATAAAGACTGAATTCGAAGATGGGTTAGCTCAATAAGAAACGAGATTAAATTCATAAAGATGACACACATTATCGAACCATATCATAGTAACTGCAAGCCTGCCACAACTGGTTGTGAATGCTGGTGAGCAATTAAGCAACTTATTAGAGCTAGGATGGAGCAGGTGCCTGGTCTCTGGCAGTTCTTTAAGTGCCAAAGGCCTGGGACCTTTCTTAACCAGACAGCTACAAAGCTCGTAAACATGAAGCCTGACATTTTCACTAAGATGTCAGTCTCTGAGTTGATGGGGGAATATAAGATACAGAAATGATGATACTTCCTCTGAGGCCTCAGTATTTTCACCCTCAGGGGTTGAGGAGGTGGCCCCTGATGGAGATGCTATTTCTGCACTGAGATCGTGAAGGTTCTGCTGGTACCTGTAAGACATGACAGAGAGGACAACATTGTTCAATGGTTAGGAGTATTCGCAACAAATGACACTGGCATTGGCATTAATGTGATAGTTGCAGTTGACATCCCCACAGAGTAGTCTCGATCTTCTTCTCTGACAGCTGGCATTCTCACCTTAAAGTGGGTGAGGAGCTGAATTTCAGAAGCCCATCCATCTGTCCATCTATTGTGGAATGACTTCTCCCAGAATGAGAGAAACAGAGGGATTGAATAGGGTGAAATTGCTTGACATGACTGTTAGTACTGTTGCAGATTGTCAGAAAGTGGCCCAGGCAACCAAATAGGCAATGCGGAGCCTATGCAAGGTTAAAGTTATGGGAAGTGAAGGTTGGTTAAGAGGAGTGACAGCAAGTAAAAGAATATGCTGTATGCAGTACTGAAATAGTGAGAGTGTCAGAGCATGAGCTTGGTACAGATTGAGTGTAGTAATAAAGGTAGAGTGTGTGTGAAGTAGCAAAACAAAGAGTGTGGCACTTACCCTGGTGGAGTAGAGAAATGTCATTGACTTATTTACAGCACTGTTGGCTTAGCGATGCCCTCACAGCAAAAGACCCTCTAAAAACTGATGCAACTGACATTTAGTGAATAAAAAAGGTTCAGCCTGCTGTTATTTGTACGTCAGAAGTCACATGACACCAGGTTATAGTCCAACAGGTTTATTTAAATCACAAGCTTTTGGAATGCTGCTCCTTTGTCAGTTAAAGTAAAGGAGCAGTGCTTCAAGAGCTTGTGATTTCAAATAAACCTATTGGGCTATAACCTGATGTCATATGACTTCTGACTTTATCTACCCCAGTCAACACCAGCATCTCCATATCATGATATTTATGTGGACTATTCTCTTTAGCACCATGGAGACTGGACTAGTAGCATTGAACCAGAGACTGGTGTTTTGGCTTCCTCTGCCAGTCCTCTAGGAAGAAAATATTCTTCTACTCTACCAGCCCCTCTCCCAAGTACTTTCAGGAACTGTTCAGAAAATCACAACGCTATCGTCCCCTTCACCAAAGTTCTGTGATGAAGGGCAGCAGTTTTAGATCACCAGTGCTCATCAGGATACATGGTTGCCTTTTAAAATATTTAAAATAACATTTCTTGGGCTAGTATGCTGGCTAGAATCAAACACCATTTGAGTGGGGTACGTAGTAAATGAATTGAATTGCTAAGATATGGTGAGAAATTTCACTAGGCCTCATGACAAAAATCCATCCAAAAAAACTGATGCAACTGACACTTCGTGAAAAAAAAATGTGAGATTCAGCCCACTGTTTTATATATATGGACCACTCTTCTTTGATTTTCTTGGAACAATTTTGAAACAAGATCTTATGTAAAAGATACACAAAACCTTCCAGAAGTATTAGCTAACCAAGTGTTACGATACAGGGTAAACCTGTCTGCTAATTTAAACCTGACACATAGAGAAGCTCACCTTGAGTCGTAATCTGTTAAATTTCGAGAAGCAAAGAACTATCCCAGAGGTCATTATTTAAAGTAAATATTAACAATTTTATTCTTTAAGTCCAAAAGAGAACATTAAACAACTATTTACAACTCATTTCTCTTAAACCTATCTTTTACCTCCCACTCTACAATACTGGTCTGATAAAAACCCTGATTAAGATTTACAAAAAATTCATATTTCAAAACTAGCCAGCTGTCGAATCTTCTCTTTGTATCTTCCTCTTTGCATTTTACTCTGTCATCTTTTCTTCACTATTCTGCTTCACAAGTCTTTCAAATGAACAGGTATTTTTCAGAGAGCTATTCAGCTAGCATCGATACTTGATGGTTTTCTTGGCGTTCTCCCATAACTGTTCAAAATGCCTGGTTTTGTACCCCAAAACATTGGATTGTTCCATTGGTTTGATTAGATTTTGGTATCTGGGGCATAATTTAAACTGATTAGCCGAACTTGAATTTGTTTTTGATCCATGGCAATGCAACTCTAGCTATTTGTTTTGACCAAGTGTTACATTTTTAACTTGTTCAGGACATTCTACGCTTTCAGTCAGTCCTTGCTAGCTTCCTCTCTCTCTTAAAGTTACAGTATACCTCTACACCTCATAACACAAGGAACTTGTGAAACTGATGAAGCAAAATTACTTTGTTTAAGAAAGTGGTAGTTCTACAAACATAAGCATTTTGGGAGATCTAATAAGGGAAGAGCATATACAATGAATGATAGGTGCCTAGGGAATACTGAGGAACAAATAGACCTTGGAGTACAAGTCCATAGATCCCTAAAGGTGTCAATACAAGTAGATAGGGTGGTGAAGAAGACATATAGGATGCTTGCCTTCATCAGTCTGGGCATAGCATGTAAGAGCAAGGAAATCTTGTTCCAACTTTATAAAACATTAGTTTGATCACAGATGGAATACTTTGTGCAGTTCTGGTGAAGGAGGATGTAATTGCACTGATGTTATCTGAGATGAAAACTCTCAGTTATGAGAAGAGACTGGATAGGTTGCATTTATTTTTCATGGAGCAGAGGAGATTGAGAGAGGATCTGACTGAGGTATACACAATTATGAGAGTAGATCAAGAGAATCTTCTCCCTTTGACAGACATGTCTTAGACCAGAGAGCATAAATTTTAAGGTGAGGAGTAAGTAGTTTAGAGAAGATCTGTGAAAGATTTTTTTCACTTGGAGAGTGGTAGAAATATGAAAAGTGCTGCCTGAGAGGGTGGTGGAGGCAGATACTCTCACAATATTTAAGAAGCATCTGGATGAATACTTAAAATGCCTTGGCATAGTAGGCTACATACCAAAGGCAGGTAATGGAGATTAGTATAGTTTGGTGTTTGTCGATTGGCACAGAAATGGTGGCCTAAAGGGCCTTTTTCTGTTCTGCATAAGTTGAAGTTTGATAAATCCCCTGGACAAAATGAGCTACATCCCACAGTGTTGAAGGAGGTGGCTATCGTGATTAGCAGATGTATTGGTTGATGATTATCTTTCAGCATGGTGTAGATCATGGAAAGGTTTCCGAGGGCTGAAACGTAGTGAATGTAACCCCAATATTTAATAAGGAAAATTGAAGGAGATTGGAGAACTACAAGCCTGGTAATTTGACATCAATCATTAGGAAATGATGTAAAGAATGTGACAGCAGAGCACTTAAAAAATAATTGTAAAATTAAGCAGAGTCAGTATGGATTTGTGAAAGGGAAATCATGTTTGACAAATTTATTGGGGGATTTTGAGGATGCTACTTGTAGTGTTTTGATCTCAGCTAATGGTAATCCTGGAAAAGCGCAGCAGGTCAGGCAGCATCCAAGGAACAGCAGAATCGACGTTTCGGGCATAAGCCCGTCGATTCTCCTGTTCTTTGGATGCTGCCTGACCTGCTGCGCTTTTTCAGCAACACATTTTCAGCTCTGATCTCCAGCATCTGCAACCCTCACTTTCTCCCCTAATGGTAATCCTGGTCAAGACAAATCCATGTGTGAAATCTGCCTTGATATATCATAAGCCTAATTTGAATTGAATTGAATTGAATTTATTATCATGTGTACCAAGGCACAGTGAAAAGCTTTGTCTTGTGAGCAATACAGACAGATCACAGAGTAAAGTAGCATAGATAAGTAAATAATAGGTAAACAGCGGCAAAACAAAAACCAGGTACCGGCGAATGTTAAGGGTTTGTGAGTCCACTCAGTATTCTAACAACAGTAGGGTAGAAACTGTTTCAAACCCAGCTGGTGCGTGTGTTCAGGCTTCTGTACCTTCTCCATGATGGTAGAGGTTGTAGAAAAACATTGCCAGGGTGGGATGGATCTCTGAGAATGCTGGAGGTCTTTCCTTGACAACGGTAGATGGATTCTATAGATGGGATGTCGGCCTTTGTGATTGTCTGTGCCGAGTTCACCACATTCTAACCATCTCCGATCTTGAATGGTACAGTTGCCATACCAGGTGGTTACACATCCAGACAGAATGCTCTCGATGGCGCACATATAAACGTTGGCAAAGGTATTCGCTGTCATGTCAGCTGCCTGAGGGAGAAGAGACGTTGTCGGGCCTTTTAACCAGTGTGTCCACATGAAGAGTTCAAGAAAGCTTGTTGTGGATGACCAATCCCAGGAGCTTGACACTCTGTACTCGTTCCACCTCTGTGCTGTTAATGTGTAGGGGGGCATAAAAAACATCCCACCGAAAGTCGATAATGAGTTCCTTGGTTTTGTCAGCATTGAGAGCTAAGTTGTTCTCAGTGCACCATTTTTCCAGGTCTTCCACCTCTCATCTGTAGTCTGTTTCATCGCCATCTGAGATTCGACCGACTATGGTGGTGTCATCGGCGAACATGGCATTAGTCTGGTATTTGGCGACGTAGTTATGGGTATGCAGCGAGTACAGTAGGGGCTGAGTACGCACCCCTGGGGGGGGCTCCAGTGTTGAGTGTTAGTGAGGATGAAATATTGTCCCCAGTCTTCACATATTGTGGCCTGTGGATCAGGAAACTGAGGATCCAGTTGCAGAGAGTGGGGCTTAGTCCGAGATCACTAAGTTTAGTAATCAGTCTCGAGGGGATAATAGTGTTGAAGGCTGAACTGTAGTCAATGAGTAGGATTCTTATGTAGCTGTTGTTGGTGTCAAAATGTACTAGGAAGAAGTGAAGGGCAAGTGATAAGGCATTTGACGTGGATCTGTTGGTCCAATAGGCAAATTGGAGCGAGTCAAGAGTAGTGGGGAGGCTAGAATTGATTAATGCCATGACCAGTCTTTCAAAGCACTTCATGACCACCGAAGTTAGGGCCACTGGGTCATTGAGACATGCTGCATGAGCCTGAGGCACAGGGATGATGCTGGCCCTCTTGAAACAGGCAGGGATAGTAACAGGGAGAGGTTGAAGATATCCGAGAAGACCTCTGCCAGTTGACCTGCGCTTGTCCTGGGATTCACACAAACATTCTTAAGCAGGCAGCACAGACCATAACTTTGCAATTTGTTTCGATAAGTGTACAGTGAAAATTACCCGGATTAAGTTAACGAGGTTGATTACCAGGTTTAAAACAGACAAAAAAATTATTCACAAAATTATACAATGAAACACGAAGAACAAAATAAAGAATTCCTACTTAACTCAGTCTATCCAAACTAGACTTAATTATCCTGTTCCGAACATACACAACAGTCCCAATAAGCAAACTCCCTTGAAAATCCAGTATAAATGGAACACATGCTTACAGGTTGAAGTTGAAGGGCAGAAAGAGAGAGGGAGAGAGTTTCCACATAGCTCACTGTTGAACTCCTCACCAGTTCAGGACTGAACTAAACTGCTCAGCTAGAGAACTGATCACTCCCCTTTCATTATATAAGTCACTTCTAAAACATGACCGCTTTGGCTTGAAGTCTCATCTGTTTACATATAGACAAAAGGCCTCTCAAAATCATGATTTGGAGATGCCGGTGTTGGACTGGGCTGTACAAAGTTAAAAATCACACAACACCAGGTTATAGTCCAACAGGTTTAATTGGAAGCACACTAGCTTTTGGAGCATCTGATGAAGGAGCGTTGCTCCAAAAGCTAGTGTGCTTCCAATTAAACCTGTTGGACTATAACCTGGTGTTGTGTGATTTTTAACTCTCAAACTCATTTCATCTGTGTATCAAACCAGACTGATCAGGGCCCAGCATGGTTTATTATCCCACTGAAAATAGTCAAGGACAGAGTATCCTTGAGTCAAGAAACAGCTTCTGACAGGAAAAGGGACTAGCTTAGTGACAGGACGCGCTGCTAACTAATTTGCCACTGAGCCACATTCAATGGGCCAAAAGATGTTTTCTTATGTTTCTATGAGACTAAAAGCTGGCATACAAATACAACAATCAATAAGGAAGGCAAATGGTTTGTTGGCCATCCTCATTTGCCTTCCTTAAGGGATTTTCAAGCCACCAGTAAGATGTCTTGCTGCAATGGCTTAGAGCCTCGCTGAAATTGTAAATGAGGTATTGGTCTCTTTATCGAAGGAAGGCAATTAAGGTTTGTCAGACTGACGTCTGGTTTGGAAGATTTGTTTTCTGAGGAGAGATAGTGGAAACTGGGTCTCTGTTCTGTAGAATTTTGAAGAATGAGAAGTAATTTTATTTGAAACTTATAAAATTCTTACAGGATATAACAAGTTGGTTTTGAAATGATTTCACTGCTGATTTGCGAGTCTTGAACCAGTGGACCTAATCTCAAAATAAGAGGTAGGCCATTTATGGCTGGGATGAGGAGGAATTTCTTCACTCAGAGTGTGGCAACTCTTTGGTTTTCTATACCCAGTGGACTGTAGAACTTTACAAGTGACTGTGTTCAAGGTGGAAACTGATAGGTTTCTGGTGCTGAGTGGCATCAAGGAATGCAGAGATATGCCACTTTTCTGTATTAATGTAGTTGATCGGTTATGATCTCATTGATGGCAGAACAGGTTTTATGGGTTAACTGTCTGTTCCCATTTTACTGTAAAGTTCTACCTTGTAGAGTTTTCTTCATCCTTCAAATATCGTGGGATTCAATATGCCGCGCTACCAGTTGTTCATTCCCAAATCTGCATTCAGAAAGCAAATTGAAAGATTTTATTTGCATATCTTTTAAATGAAAACACTGATATTTTTCAAGTGAAATTGTCTTTATATAAATATTCAAATTTAAAACTGCATGATGCAACAAATAATCTTTTATTTAGTGCATGAAAATCCAATTAAACTAATATAAGTTACATTTATTCCTAACTCAGTGAAGAATCATTACAAAATCTGAAAGATTTAGGAAACGCACACGATTAATGTATTTGTGTTTGTCCTTATTTTATAAAGAACATAAAACCATCTGTAAACTGTCAATGTAACATTCAAATTCATTTATTTTAAAGATATTGTTTATATAATGCTAACATCTTTTGTTTTTATGTTTAATTTAGATACTGATGCAGTAAAATATAAAGTACAGTCCTCTGATGATGTACCGAAAGTACCTTTTGACATTGGTAGGTAAAATATTTAATGGATACTAATATTGGCTAATATGCATTTTCGTGACAAATTTTAAGAATACAAGAAATGGGATCATATCCAGTTCCTCAAGTCTGCTCCACTATTCAAGTAAATCTCGACTGTTCATCTACCTCAATACCATTTTCCTGCAGTATCCCTGTATCCCCTGATATTGCTAATACATAGAAATTTATTGATCTCATTCTTGAACGTGGGCAATGACTGAGCATCTCTACAGGGAGAATTCCAAAGAGGCATTTTTCTCTGAGTGAAGAAATTCCTCTTCATCTCACCTTAATGGCTCTGGCTCTTGAGACTTTGTCCACTTGTTCTAAACACCTCAGCCAAAGGGAAACATCTTTTCTACTTTATCCAGTCAATTCCTGTAAAAAATCTGTATGCTTAAATATCACCTCTCATTCTACAATGAATAAACACCCAAGCTATTTAATCTTTCTGACAGGACAAACCATCCATGCTAGGAATGAGTTTGGTGTTTCTATCGGGTGTTTATGT
>NW_028270141.1:120705250-120802791 GCF_037043375.1 Chiloscyllium plagiosum | reverse complement strand
CACCCAGTTCGGCAGTGAGTTCCTATCCTTTGATTTGTTTACTACCTTACTTCAGTTTGAGATTTCTGGTAAACAATAGTCTTCTGATTCAAGAATGTTCATCTTTGGCACTGATTAGGTAAACATGCAGGTCACATTTGACCAGATTTCATTATTTCTACTATTGCTATAGTTAATTCAGTTCAGATATGTGTGAATACTGGAATAATAAAGACAGGTGGCCACTAAGGATGCTTTTTATTCATGCTCAGCAGTAAAATCCACTGTGTAAAGCATCTAATTTTTTTCCTTCCAGAGAGATGTGGCGATATCAAGGACTGTATTAATTGTACATCCTTTACGAATCTCTCAAATGCCAACTTGAGCTGCCTGTGGATATCCTGCAAAGGTAAAACTGATTTATATTTTAGTGAGTACCAGCAGGAACTCTTAATAGACTAGTTTATTGACTTGAATTCTAATTGGTTTACATAAACTGTATCCCAAATTTGAGTTGGATGATAGGTAAGACTTGTTTAAGAAGTTGTATTCTTGAGTGCAGTTGCTGCAGTAACTTTTCTTTATTTGAATTAAGCCAGTGTCTAAGGCTTCCATTGGTATCTCATTCCAATAAAAACAGGTGACTGATTCCAATTGAAAACATAAAATTTCCTCTTCCAGTTAAGATGCTAAATATATTTTTGAAAATTCTAACAGAATTTAAGGATGCACTTGTATCAAGCTGGCATCCTCAAAATTAGTGAATCTTGAACACTGTCTAGAGACACAATTAAAGAAAAGACCAGTAGGTGTTAAATTTTAAATAACATAAGTGGAGAAAGTCAATTCAACATTATTTCAATGCAGTAAAAAAGAAAATATTGAAATTCCTAAGCAAATCAAGCTGCATCAGTTGACAGTGAGCCAAGTTAATGTTTCAGGTCATCTAACCCTTCGTCTGAGGTTTGTGGGACATGAGCATTTCCTCTTCTATTGCTGCACAGCCTGCTGAGTGGATGCTGCATGTGTTTTTATTTCAGGTCTCTAGCATTTGTATCTTCATTTGAATATGCTTTTTGTATTTCAAAAATCAGTAATGTGAGATTAAAGTGAGATCAGAGTACAAAGCTGAAATATTTAAATGTTCAGTGAGGTTGAAAAATGTGGAGCTAGTGCAATGGCTAAAAAGCTTCCTCTCTTAGAATTCCTATGAAGAAAATGATGGCAGGTACTGTGCACAGTGTTAGATGAGTTAAAAAGTAAATGTCATTCGTGGAAACAATTTGTTTTTAGAGGTCCTCAAGTTAGAATACTTTGGAAATATGAATTGAGAAGAATGAAGCCACTTGGATTTCTGTTTTAAATTTAACTTCTGTTGCTGATAGGCACCTGAAACTCTTAATTTATGTTTGATGTCAAGGGCCTTCATTTTTTACCTTGCATTTTTGCAGCAGGACAGTCTTGTTTGCTTGTGTTCATAAATACAGCATTCATTGACTACCAAGTAAATTCTTAAATAAAGTTCAACAATTTCAGAATGCCTAACTTCCAAGTGCAGTTTGTCACCCCAATTGGACTGGTCTTTTACCATAAATTTAAATTGCCGGTCTTATCTCATACCTGGTAGATGATGGGAAGGCTTTGAGGCGTAGAAAGGTGAGTCACTTGCCACTGACTATTTTTGCTCCGATTGCGTAGTTGGTATTTGTGAATGTTTCAGTTTTACTATTTGTCAATTGTGACACAAGCAGTTGGAGGTGGTTGGGGTTCTACCCTAAAGAGCACCAATATGCTGAGAAGGTTAATCTCCAACAATCTCAGCTACCTTCCTCACGCCACTAAGCAGTTTTCCCTGGATGCCAATCCTTTTGCTGCTTGGTTAGAAAACCTTCCAATTGTGCTGGCGTGGATTACTTTGCAACGGAATAATCAATGGCAGATCAATTACATCTCAGTTGATAATTTTAACTGGGGGGAAAAAAATAAGGGGCCAAAGGGAGCTAGCCTAGAGATGGAAATTAACTTTTCATTACAGCAAAACAACTTATCTCAAACACCAGAAACCTGTTTAAACTAGTGATTCTGCATATAATCTATAATAGACCTTTTTTAATGTGTTCCAGATAGAGTGGAGAAATGTGTCAATTCATCAGAGGCATTGATAAATTGCACAGTTCTGGCTTCATGTGAAGGTAAGACAAACATGCAGTTCAGCTAGCTTTAATTCATCAGTACCTGTCTAAATCTGACTTTTGCCACATTAGTACTGATTCATTGACCTGTGAAATTTTTTTAACTTTTGTTGGTTTCCCTCCTCATACCTACCTGCTTTAGTGTATTCGATGATGGAATAATTCATGTATTAATATTCTTTGTAATGCTTGAGTGAATTAATTTCTATATAACTTCCAGTGTTTTTTGAGTTAATGCAGTACTTCAGCTGTGGGTCAAATATTTGAATTATCACTTTTTGTATTGTTCCTATTCTAGTTCATTGCCTTTTTTTTCTTTGTGTGCAGTCATGCTTTCAAAAAGTATTACCAACTTGAAGACATGAAGCAGCATTTAAATACAATATACCTCTGACATTTGTTTTGCACTTACTGTGGGACTGTATTTCCACTCTCTCGTCTCCACCCCATGCCTCTAAATAGGAATTGTTGAATTGCATTTGCAACAAGTCTTTTAATTCCGCCTTTTGTAAAATGGTTAGAGAAAGAATAATGAAAATTTGCCTTCAGTGAGAAATGAATTTTAGAAAAACATGAAAATCCCAGCATACTGTAGCTTTAAGTACTGTGCAAATGTAACTTCAGTAGTATGATGTAATGTTGTTTACCTTGTGCAAGTTGTATTCACTGCTTTAAATGCTTTTTGTACTGTTCTTATCCTTCAGCTACAACAACAGGTCCAACTACTAATTCATCTGCTAGAACTTCAAACACATCCACTTCAGGTAATGAGTTTCTGTGAGTAATTGTGATCCAACATCAATCCTGTGTATGTGTGACTTGTATAGTAAGATGTAATCTGTTGACTTGCTTGGTACAAGCTGTACTTGCTGCTTTAAGTGCTATTCTTGCTGTTCTTGTCCTTCAGTCCCTGCAACTATAGCTCCAACTTCTGCTCCAACTGCCAGTTCTTCAAACTCTTCTACTTCAGGTAATGGAAGGCTTTCTTTCGGTTAACTATGATCGTTAGTCAGATTTTGTAGCGGTGTTATTTTGCATGATTGCGGTATTCTTGGGAATGAGTTGTCTTGATGGGGCTTGGAAGGGTAGAATTTTAAGTACTGAAAATACTCAGCTTTGGCCTCATCGGAGAGAAACGAGTTAATTCCGGTCAGATCTTTCACCTGAACAGAATCAATGTCAAAGACCTGAGTACGTTTGCGTTTTCTGTTTTTTAATTTCTAGCAAGTTCAGTAATGTGCTTTAGTTGAGTGTGGGCCTATGTTCTAGGCCTGGGCTGCTTCTCACTCAGATCATGTGACAATGCAATAAATTTTGCTTACTGATAAGATGGCTGGCAAACGCAGGCATATAACGTGTTCATCAAATCAAATCTTGCTTTTTGAATTTGATACTTTGACCACTGTTAATGTAGTATATAGTAATAGAAATCGGTGTATGACCTCCTGACCCTGCTCCACCATTCAGTATGGTCAAGGTTGATCATCTGACACAATAGTTTTTTCCTGTGCCATATCTTCTGCCTTTAGTTTTAAGGACTAAATCTAACTTTGGGAGACATTCAAAGCTTGGGTCTCAACTGCTTTTGCTGATAATTCCACAGGCTCACTACTCTCTGGGTGAAGGCATTTTTCCTCATCTATCCTAAATGACCTACCCCATAAATATAAATTGTGCCAGGACCAAGGTCACAGTCTGTCATAGCCAGGTTGTGCCAAAACACCATTGTCTCCTTTTAGATTCATAATGCACATTTGTATCTGATTGTATGAAAACTGGTAATGGGTCCAAAATCAACAGATTAACAAATGCAGTACATTTTTTTTAACAAATGAGTTTAAATTGTTCAAAAAGTCATATTTTAGTAGCGTGTAGTGCTTAGCAGCTGTACAAATATCTTAACTCTTTTTGCCATCATTCTGACAGCAATATTGCAAATAAATGAAGTATTTGTTTGGTGTGTCCCATTACAGTTTTTCAAAACTCTTCCGACTCTTATCTGACTAGTTGATCCTGAATTACAAAGGTGCCAATGATATTAAGTTTACCAAAAAAACCAAAGAATTGCAGATGCTGGAAACCAGAAACAACAAAAAACTTAGCTTCTGGACAAACCAAGGTCTGGCAGCATCTGTAGAGAGAAAGCAGATTTAACATTTCGGGTCCAGTGACCCATCTTCAGAACAATTCTGTTTTTGGTGATAATCTGGTTAGAAAATTACAGAGACCAGTATGGCTGGCTTTTTGGGTATAGTGAACTAAAGTGCTCTGCTTTGTAAAACTGGTTAAATCTGATTAATCATAGGGAGATGATTCCTGTTGTGGAGCTTATGTAAAAGTATAACTGACTTTTTGCAGAGTGGTGTTCTTGCACCATAACTATTCAAATTTGTGATGTAAGCGATGTGAACAATATTCAAAATGAAAACTGGGCAGCTTGAGCCTATTAGGAATGCTATCAATTTAATATGCATAGACCAATTTAATTACGATCTTCAAGCAGTGCAGTATTTGACTATTTTTGCAAATGTTTCTTTAATAGCTAGAATACATTTGAGATGAAAGTCTTTTGAGTTGGACTTTGCAGAGTCAGTGAGCAACAACCAAAGATCTTAAAAGAAAAGCCAATACCTTCACAGTGGAAGACAGACAAAACCCTGGAAACATTAAGCAAGCTAGACAATAGACAAGTTTTGGATATACACTCTGCTTAGAAGTAGAAGATATGTATATGAACTATCCTGTTGAAAGGACAGGGAAGGGATAAAGGCCATCTAGCTGCCATAAAAGTGTGACCTGCAAAGTGCTGGTGAACCTGAGTAAGTTTAAATTAGCAACATGTAACTGATACTTCTATGCACAAGTACTGGTGCCTGATATCATGTGTCTCATTCATGATTTTCAGGTCATGTTAACAAAAGATCAGAAGGGGGTGTTCTGTCTCAAGATCTTTGTTCATTTTCCCCAAACAGGTTCCAGTGCCTTGGGTGGTGGTCAGACTATCAAATTCAATTCATAATAAAAAAGAAAGCTGGTAGCTTGCTCGCGTGCCTTTTAATTATCAAATTATTAATCTCAGGTACATTTTCCCTATCCTGTAGATCATACCAAACTTACTGAGTTCATGTGGTCAGTTATTTATGTTTTGTGTTCTTTTTCTAATTCTATCTCCTAACCTCAATCAGTTCCTCATATTTTATATATGCAATAGGCACCAAACTGTATGGCCCTTTGAGAAACATTGCAGTCAGACAACATTTTTGATATCTCTGAAGCAGAAATCAAACATTCTTGCGATTGACGACATTTTCAAATTGGTAAAATCAAAGACTGCAACTGCTGGACACCAGAGTCTAGATTAGCGGTGCTGGAAAAGCACAGCAGGTCAGGCAGCATCTGAGGAGCAGGAAAATCGACTTTTTGGGCAAAAGCCCTTCATCAAGAATAGAGGCAGGGTGCCTGCAGAGTGGAGAGATAAATGGGGTGGGGGTGGGGAGAAAGTACAATAGGTGAATGGGGGTGGGGATGGAGGTGATAGGTCAAAGAGGAGGATGATTTTAACCCTACTGCGAATCCTCTTGCAAGGATGCCTGCCTTGAAATTTTCCTCCTCTCTGTATAAGAATCTCAGTAAGTCTCTCTCTCACTGCAACCCCCAGGTCGTCATCTCTGCTCTGAAGCTCTTCAACCATGTCCTGAAACAGACTCGCAGCACCACCCTCAAGACCTATCCCACCTGCCTATCTTCCTTTCCACCTATCCACCCCACCCTCCTCTCTGACTTATCACCACCATCCCCACCCCCATTCACCTGTTGTACTCTACGCTACTTTCTCCCCACCCCCCTCTCATTTATTTCTCCACTCTGTAGACACCCTGCCTCTATTCCTGATGAAGGGCTTTTGCCCGAAACGTCGTGAGCTTGACACTTCTTTTAAATACAAAGCATAATTATTCCAAATTCAAAAAGTATTGGGTTGACTGGTTTCATTCAATTTATTTCTTCACAAAACCATCTGGACTGTTCCCATTAGCTGCTTCAAAATTTCTTTGCTTGAATTAGCCACTTTTCAGTTTTATTTCCAAGAACAGTCATACCCAGGGTTTAGCTTAGTGATTTTTTTTTTCCATCAGATGCATATGCTTGCAGTCAGTTTAGAAGTAACTTTCACATCTCCCATTCTCAAATACTTTCAAATGACACACTGTCTGACTGGCCAAGTCTCTAAAAGGCCAAGATTTACTCCAGATTTGATCCAACATAATCTTCTAACCTTTTTTAAACAGCTATGAAATATATTTTTAAATTCCCAAGCCTATATTTGGCGTATTTTAATGTTAATGTCTAATATTTTTCTAGTTAGTGTAAAATGGCATGGCTTGTTCACAGCCTGGAGATTGACAAAGAAGCTGCCTCCTTTACACAGACATTGATCTAGTGAGTCAGTAACACAATAGGTTCAAGTTACTTTGTTTTGATTTTGAAAATTGTTCAATAGCGCTTCACCCCCATAGGTTTTGCTGTGAGCAACTTGCTCTGGTACATAGCCATAGGAAGGCTGAGCAACCCTGTTAATGTTCTGTTAATACTGTAAATTGCTTTTTGTTTTAAATCTCTCGACTTTGAAATGGTGGATGTTTATTAACTACTTTCTGTTTGCATAGTTCCTGTCACACTCACGAGCACTCTGGTACCCAATGCCACCAGCCTTGCTACTACAACAGGTAAATAAATTTCTGTATTCTCAAATTGACTTGCTTGGAGGTAAAAGAATATCTCCATGTTCCTGTATATTTGCACTGGAGCAACTAATACCAGAGGAAACCTACAAGCAAATCAAGATTTATGAATATTGAAGTTTTTAATAGTGAGTCATGCAGAATAACAGAAATAAGAATTGACACTGCACTCAAGTTACCTGTAATGTCACTGCGTTTTTATGGGTATCTCCCATTATCCATTATTTCATCTCGATGGATTTGATTTTTATAAATTGGTTGCTTATTATGAGGTTGTTAACATTGACCCCTCTATTAAGGGGGTACAATCAGCCTAACCCCTCTGGGCTAATTAGGGGAATTGAAGCACAGTAAAAGCCCTCCTGTTTAAAGAGGGGCATTAATTAAAGGACTGTCTACATTTTTTTTAAGGAAAAGGGAAATCTGTCTGAATTGATGGAAGTTTTTGAATGAGCTAACAATGGGTATGAAAGGGATAGTATCTGTTTTTTATTATGCCTTCTGGCAAGGCTCAACATAAATAACTTGGATCAGATAGAGATCTTTGTAGAAACTAAAAGTGCCAAGTTGTGTTCTCATTGGAACAAAAGGCTAAGTGAATGCTAAATTGAGGGATATAAAATTGAAGGGTTTTGAAAAGAGGATGGATGGGACCATTAGCAGAAGGGTCAGTAACCAAAAGCATGGACATAAAGTAATTGAAAGCAGCTGCCTATTAGAGTATAGTTTCACCCAGAGAGTGGTAGGATGATTAAACAGTGACCACTATGCTCTTTTAAAAATAGTGAAGCATGTGGGTGAGGTGCTGCAACCGGCAGGTCTTCAGAGTACGAGGTGGTCAGATTGAATTGTTCCCTTTGGCTGGCTAAGACAGTGGGCTGATTGGTTACCTCCTGTGCCACCAGATTGTTTGTTTCTATCGAGTCGTCTGTTTTATTTAATGAAGTTTGTCCACTATTGGTATGAGATTGATTGATTGTTCAATAGTTAATGATCTTCTCTTTTTTGGAGAGGTGTTAACACAACACTAGCCTTCTTGCAGCACTTTGTCCAGGAAGGATTGAGAGATTCTGGTTGGTACCACTTCTGTTCCTCCTTTTGACTTCCCCAGTTTTTTTTAAGAGGAATGCTGTCAGACACTTGTGTCCCATTATCATTGCTGTCATACCTCTGAAATTTGAGGCAAAGCATTAATTATGTATCTCTGCCCCATACTATTCTCATTACAAATCACCCCTTCCCTAGAATTCACATTTTTCAACATTTGCAGTTTAATTTGTTGAAAACAAGATGGAGTATTAGCTCTTGTATTCAGTTTTGCTTCTGAGTTTTAAAATTAATTTTCTTTTGTATTTTAAGATTTCCTTTCAAGTTTGAACAAAAGTCTCTTGAGGCTCTTGTAATCTTCTGACCTAGACAGCCTTCAGTTGTCCATAAACTAGAGCTCATCTATGTCTTATACTGCTACAAAGTCTAATGTTGGATCTATTTTGTTTCCTACAACTCCCTCAAATCACTCATTCTTGTTTTAAAATGCCTTCATCATTCTCTTTTTTCCTTTGTCCCAACTGAAATCTAGTTTTAATGTTCTCCATAACTGGGTTTTTCTGACTTGACTTCTTGTAGAGTACCCGATTAGGTGGTTGTTTGCCTTGATTCCATGCTTTCACATTCTCCCTCCGAATCACCGGTTTAAGCAAACTTATTGACTAAACTTAATGTCTCCCTTTGACTTAGCATTCATTCTCATTAATATCTGAAGAACCTTAGAATCTTTCCTTCTGTGCTAATGAAGAACCCCCAGCCCATTATCTACTTGTTCGCTTTGAGTTAGCAATGTATCTCTTTTATCCAAAATATAGACATACCTATTAGAATTGCCACCCTGTTGCGCTACTATGTCTTTCTTTTTCCATAGATGAATGGTTCTGTTATTGTTGAATTCCAAAATGATCTTGCATGCTGATTCCTGAGATTATGTGGTGTGATGGAATCTTTTGCTCTTGCACCTGCTTTCATTTACTTGGCCTTCAGGCAACCAGTTGGCCAATTGTTTCTTTCATTGTTGGGATGTACCGGAGGCCAACTGAGGGTCCTGTCCTCTTCCACAAATTACACACTGTATAATGACCATGTCTAGAGTATACTTCTACTTTAGTTTTCAGGTATGCAGCATTGGGTTTTATCTGACACACTTTCTGTTTTGTGCAGGTACATCTAATGCAACGACTCTAGTACCACCTCCGCCATCTAAGAAATCTACTTTTGATGCAGCGAGTTTCATCGGGGGAATTGTACTTGTGCTTGGATTACAAGCTGTAATCTTTTTTGCTGTGAAGTTCTGCAAAACCAAGGATAGGAACTACCACACGCTCTAAGCACCTCCCTGCTGGATCACAATATCTTGGCTTTTCTCACATTGGTCTGCTCTGTAGGTTAAGTTTCAGGAGAAAACACTGTTCTTTAGAATTAGCCATATCTTTAATGGTGTATGTGGTTCAACTTTTTGATTTAAGTTTTGACTTGCCATTTGTTCAACAGGCTTGTGAATTTTAATTGATCCAAACACATGGGCACATGATTTATTTGGGGGAGGGAAAACAGCCATGCCTTAAATAAATGTGGCCTTATTCCTGCTAAAGTTTTGACCTTGGAATATGGGCCCCTGTCAAGTTCTTTATTCACAAAATATTTCTCTTTTAGATTTTTCAGTGTTAAAATGGTCGATTTGCAATCCAGGGCTGCCAACTGGGCTGATAACTAATTTGTTGCAGTAATGTACATGTTTTAGTGAACGTTCCAAAGTGAATTACATGTTTTGGATTATTTGCACTAGATCCTGATTTAGTCTGCCACTCTTAGTTCATATCTCCAAAGTAACAAATTCCATTTTCAAGTGATCTTGGTTGTATGCCTTGCATAAATGGGTGTTAAATCAAACACGTTATCCACTTTTTTTATTTGGGATTTACTGTTGGAGATTTGAAAGTACTAGTTCCTGTACTCTCCTTTGCCTTTTGTGAAATACTGCATGTTATGGTACTTTGAAGATTTCTGCATTATTGTGAATTGTACCTGCATTCTGTTTACATATTTGTGTAAAGTGGAAGAATAGAGCAGATTATATGCAAGAAGGATTTTATTTTCTTTGAATAGTATCGCTAAAGTTGGTAGCTCTTGCAGTGACTTTAATGTGAAGAATTTAACATAGCTTGAAATTGTTCTGATGTGTGAAGATTGGAAGACAATCATTTCAGATTAAATTTCTAAATCTTGAAGTGTAGTATAATGGTGTTTAATTCTGGGTTGGTTAAGTGCTTTTACGTTGTAAATGATTTGATCAGTTGTGTATAGTAACTTTGCAGTAATTATTTTGTATGGAGCAGTAGCTCTTGTACATCTTAAAAATGAAAGCAATTGAAATGTAGGTGATAACCAGGAAAGTTACTGCATTCAGGGTTTTAAAAAAAGTGGTGGTGTATTAAATTATTAGTCTGAGGTGGATAATTTGAACATGGACAGAATGATTGCCCAGACTTTTTTTATTTGATAACCAATGAGGTTTTTGCTTTTGAAATGCAAGATACATTCTAGTTTGATTAATCCTCCCCTCGCCTTCATAAATTTGCAAAGCAGAATCCAAAGCTTTGAGAAAATGTGCCTCTGCTGCATCTACTTTAAAGTTGGATGCATTGCGACTGCTTCCTGGATCAGAACTTCAGATTGTCAATTTTTGAAAGTGACCTAAAACTTTTCTCTCTCTCCTTTTTCTACAGTCCCTCCCACCTCTCGAATATAATAAGCTACATAGAAATCAGACTTGCTCCAGGTTTAATGCAAGTGGAGTGCTGCTCAATTGGCCACCAATTTGTGGGTAACCTGAGTAGTTTTTGAATGTTTCAGACAAACAGCACTAGCTAAATTGTACATCTCTTGTATGACAGTGTTCTGTTTGTGACTTTTTGAATACTGAAATTTGCTTTCATCAAAATCTTGTAATATCCAAGCTAATTTCAAGTGCTCTAACTTGTCTTTTTATGGACATTATCTTGTCTCATTGCTGCACTTACATTTGTTTTGTCTGTCATCTAAAACCAAAGGGGATTATCTTGTCGTTTTGTTCTTTGCGCAGCTGCATACCTTTGCATTAAATTGATAAAGCTTTCATTAAACTGCAGTATATACAATATGTGAACTTGGGTAACCTACTTGGGCATAACAAGACTAAATTGCATTCAGCTGCAAGGGGCCTTGTTGCTGAACTGTTTTTCACATGCTTTAATTTATTGCACTGAAATATTCACTGCGCCCACACAGTACTTTGTAGCTGCAGACTGTATTACTGTCCTCTTGTTTCAGGTGCTCAAGATTTGCACTGTGTCTAGGCTGTGCAATTGAGAATTGAATTCAGGTTAAAGTGCCTTAAAGGATACTTTGTAAGCCATTGACTTGAAGTATGTAATTGGAGGGCAGGGGAGTTGAGAAAGAGACCGTGTTTAATGTTGTTTTGGAAGTGCTTTGTTCAGAACTCTGCCTTCACTTGCCAAAGTGTGATGTAATGTGTAAAAGCTGAAGTCTTTTTGATGCCTGCTTTACCTGTAACATTGTGAAGTGTTGTTACACCCCACAATATCTCTGAACAGAATGTGCAACCATACCAACCAATAAATTTCATGTTTTACTTTCGTGCTGCTTGAGTTATTTGAGCTTAGTCACTTACAAAAGTAAAGCTGGTTCTGTGGGGAATGCGGTGTAATACAACCCACCTAGCAAGGTGTGTTGGTTTTCCTAATCCATTCTGGGATTGTGTACTTTTTATTTAATGGATCAGTGAATAAACTTTGTGGATGTCTGTAGTGGGGTTGAAGATTCAAACATAAAATATGGCCACTATCATAGATTTTTCTGTGGTACCAAATTCTAGTGTGTTCAGTACATTGTCTGAAGTAAAGAGGAATGGTCTGATGGCACAAATGTCACCAGAAGGTGAGATTTTTCAAATTTCTAATTTTCAATTAGAAGCTAATTAGTTGGAAACTGTTAACCTCGTGCAAATAAAACATTCCATTCCTGTTTGACCACAGTGAAGATTGGCACAGAAATCATTATCAGCTACAATTGATCCTGCAGTTATAGGCTAAGCATTTGTAACAAATCTGCTACTTTTATTTGGCCTTTGCACCCTCCTTCCTCTATCAGTAATCGTTCTGCTAAAATCAGTGGTCTTTGAGTCAGTAATCAAACAGCATTGAGAATGGTGCTGACTCCAAATACCCTCAGCACATTTTTATTGGATCCAATATTAAAAACTACATTCACTAGTTTGAGTCTGTCATGTCTGCTGAATGGTAAGGACTTGTGATCGGGGGGGAAGGAGAAAAACAAACTGGTTTGATGAGCAAAAGTAATGGTGAGGAAGCCAGAACACACAGTCCTCCATCATATTTTCAATCAGTGTAACAGCAATTGATTGGCATAATAGCATCTTGTTTGGCATTGGACAAATCTCCATGATTTAGTGCTCAAGCATTTCATATAAAAGGATTGCAAAATTAGGCTACAGTAAACATAGTTTCACTCCATGTCCTGATTTTTCTGCTTTCCTATTTTGATTGTGCAGTTTGTTGATAGGTGTCTCCCAGTTATTTCTGATTTAATCTGTAGTCTTGCAGTTCTAGGAGAAGACCATGGTGATTTGGTTCCTCCAATTCTGGCAACAGTGCTTCCACCACTTTGTTGCGGAGTCTGCTTGGAACCTTTATTTCAGTAAATGTTTGTTAGGCCATGTTAAAACTTGTGTGCAAGTTATTT
The DNA here is from genome assembly GCF_037043375.1 of Chiloscyllium plagiosum. Classification (NCBI taxonomy): domain Eukaryota; kingdom Metazoa; phylum Chordata; class Chondrichthyes; order Orectolobiformes; family Hemiscylliidae; genus Chiloscyllium; species Chiloscyllium plagiosum. The sequence goes on along the minus strand of NW_028270141.1, from coordinate 120,790,070 downwards.
AAAATTGAGCACCACATTTTCAAAGATCAATTTCAATTTCCAGAGCAAGTACAGTTCTAAAGCTGTAATCCAGATCCATTTAAATCTTGACTCTAGTGTGGAAGGATTACCTACTACTAAGTTTGGCTGTTCAATCATGCTATTTTAACATGTTTCCTACCTCTTTAACAGACTGTATGTGTGTAAAGTGTTCTTTTTTTGATCAAGGTAATGAATGTACATCCTTCATTTTTATGCTATTGAAAGATCTTGATCTCTTTCCTGTTTAGGTATGAGTTGGAAATAGAGGGATTTTTGCAGCTATCAAATCAGATGTTGCACTGCCTGGTTTTGCAGTGAATCTTTCTCCTTACGCAAGCACTTTATGCTCGGTTGATTTCAAATTCCACTATCTGCCTCCTTTGGGTTTCTGACCACCACATCAGCTAAATTTTCTTTTTCTAAAAATTCCAACGAGTTACATTTTTTCTGTGAAAGAAAATTTGTCAACTAGAATGAGGGGTAGTACTCATCAATCCATTTTTGATCATGCAATTATAGGCTAAGCATTTGTAACAAATCTGCTACTTACTGTTTTTGGCCTTTGCACCCTCCTTCCTCGATCAGTAATCGTTCTGCTAAAATCAGTGGTCTTTGAGTCAGTAGTCAAACAGCGTTGAGGATGGTCCTGAGAAATTAGTGAGGAGTGGGTGTGACAGGGAGTTGGTAATCCCATGCCTGTGTGAACAGTACATAAGTATTTCAGTGATTCTAGCTAGAATTTACCAAATAACACTGGATCCAAAAGTATAAATGGTTCCAGCTGTGCCATTGTATTTATTACAATTAAAGTATTATAAGCAGAACTCTATTGTAAAACAAATGCAGAATTCCTAAAGCCCCTCTGAAGTGCAAAGTTAGATTTACCAACAGGCAGTGCACTGAAACAGCTTCCAAATTGAGTCACTTTAATGCAATTTCCCCCATCTCATTAGTATCACTTCAGTTTTAGTTATTTGCTTTAGTTATCTGAAGATTGACTGACTGACTTATTTTGACATCATTTGGTATGATTCCACAACTTCAAGACCCAATTCGATGTTACGCAGTGTACAGAGGTGGCCTCAAAACTGAAACTTGTGGGGCACCAACAAACAGGCACCTTTTTCAAATTGCATAACTCCTATTGTTTCATACTAAACTAGTTTATGAATTCAGTTTGCTGTCCTGATTTTTATATTCCATTTTATCTAGTAAACTTTCCCCATGTTGCCTTGTTTAAAGTTTTCACAAAGTTCATGAATACTGTATATGCTGAAGTTTCTTCCTACCTAGGTCTGTTTTCCAAATTCATTTGATGGTTTGTCAAGCAAGATTAACCTGTTCGGAATCCATATTTACTACTAAATATTTTAATTTACATGGTAATTTCATCCATAATTACAAGTTCTTAACTTTTTAGTACAAAACTAGATTGTAACTATTCAGATTAGCTAGGTTTTCTTCAAGGAGGCTTGGAAATTAGGGAGGCAATCCACAAGGTTCCTGCTGACTGCTGCTTTCTAGCCAGGCATTTCTGCTGCACCAGTGTAGAAGGGTATTACTGTACGTGCTGACAGCATTTGGTTTGAGTGCCAGTATTTGTGGAGTTAACTATAGCAAAATATAATAAGGCATTCATTCAACATGGTGAACAGCTTTACATTGGAATTACCAAAGTGTAATGCCAAAAAAATTAACACAAATGATCAAAAGCTAGGTCAGCATGTTGCTTTAGGGAATGTCTTGAGGGAGAGTGAGCTAGAGACACAGATTGACGGAATTTAAGAGTTTTGGCTCAGGCAGCTGAAGCTTTGACCGATAATGAAACAAAGTAATTCGGGGATGACAGGAGGCCAGAATTGGAGAAATTTGGTTTTTGGTCTGGCAAATGTTTGCAGTAATAGTGAGGAAAAGGCCAAGGACATTTGAATGCAAGCATGAGAATTTTAACACTCAGCAAGTGGTCACAAACAGTTGATCTTCAGACTGGAGGATGGTAAATGTTGGTGTTCCTCAGGTTCAGCTTAAGGAGTACTGCTTTCTCTAATTGTGTAAATAACTTGGGTATAGAAGTTGATTGTCATGTTTCAAAATTTGCTGGTATCAAACTTGGATGTGTGCTCAGTGTGAATTATAACTGATGGCAGACAAATGGAAAAGGAATTAACTACAGGAAAATGCAAGATGAAGCATTGTGGCAGACGACTGAACAAAGGAATAACAGGTAATGGTACAGCTAAAGGAGTGTGCATCAATTGGTTGGGGGAGGGAGGAGAGAGAGGAGGGGGAATGCAGGAAGGAGATCTTTGAAGATATTGCAAGAGTTTAAAATCTTCAGGTACCCTGAGCTTAAACTGAGGTGCTGCCATTCAAAATGCAGAAATGCATATTGAACTAGTTATCAAGCTCCAGGCTGCAGCTAGAGTATTATCTTCAGTTCTGGTCACCATACCTTATGGATGATCTAAGGCTCCTCAAAGACTTAGAGGGGATTTGTCAGAATGTTTTAAGATCAGAGATCAACCTAACCAGTTAGGTTTGAGAAGCTGGGCTTGGTCTCCTGCAGCAAGAGGAGTTTGGGAGGTTTTAAAAATAATTTGTTCAGAGGATGTGGGGATCACTAATTAGGCCAGTATTTATTTGCCATCCCTAATTGCTCTTTAGAAAGTAATAATGAGCTGCCTTGTTGAATCACTAGTCCATTGGGTGTAGAGACGCCCACAGTGGTATCAGGACAGGAGTTTCACTATTTTGGCCCAGTGACAGTGAATTGTATATGAGTATGATAAGTCCAGATAAGGTAGATGAGAAAGAGTTGCTGGAGGGATGTGAGGGAACTCGTGAGTAATGACAACCTGGAGCTTGCTGCCTAGAAATGCAGTGGAAGCAGGGACAATGATGTCTAAAAGGAAATGGAGTGAGGATGTGAGGGTGAAAAACCTTAGTTTATAAAATTGGGGGTGTAGATAAAGTGAATAGACAAGATCTTTTTCCCCAGGGCAGTGGAGTCTAAAACTAGAGGTCATAGGTTTAAGGTGAGAGGGAAAGATTTAAAAAGAACCCTAGGGGGTAACTTTGTCAGAGGGTGGTGTGTATATGGAATGAGCCTCCAGAGGAAGTGCTGGAGTGGAGTACAATTAACAACAATTAAGACATTTGGACAGTACATGGAGGAAATCTTTAGAAGGATGTGGACCAAACACAGGCAAATAGGACTAGTTCAGTTTAGGAAGTCACAGGTTAGCATGGATGAGTTGGGCCAAAGGGCCTGTTTCCATGCTGTTGACACTAACTGCACAGTTATAAGGAAAGAGCAAAGAGTTAACTGGGCATTGGTGAGACCACATCTCAAATACTATGTGCAATTTGGTCCTTTATTTAAGGAAAGATGTAAATGCATTGGAGATAGTTAACCAGATTGATATCTGGCTTATGAGAACAGGCTGGGCTTGTTTCCACTGGACTCCTAAATTGTGGTGTGTGACGTGTATGAAATGTATATGATCCTGATTGGTCTTGTCAAGGTGGGGTTACAAAGGACATTTCCTCTTGGGAGTCCAGACTAAGGAGTTTCAAAATTAGGAGTCACACCTCAGGACAGAGATGAGAAATTACAAAGGGATATTTGATCAAATGGTATTGCATTTTAGTACAACGAACAAGGTTAGGGTGTTGGGTAAGATGTTTAGCTCAGTCCTTTGAGTAAAGGAGTTGGGAGTCTTGTTGAGGTTGTACAGGACATTTGGTGAGTACTGTTCTGGAATGCTGTGTCTGGTTCTAGTCACCCTGTTATAGGAAAGGTATTATTAAGCTACAGAGGGTTCAAAAGAGATTTACCAGGAGGTTGCCGGGTATGGAAGGTATGAGTTATAAAGATAAGCTGGGACTTTTTTCACTGGAGCATAGGTTGAGAAGTGATCTTAGAGGTTTATAAAATCATGAGGGCTATAGCTAGAGTTAACTGTATTTTTCTCTAGGATGGAAGAATTTCAAGGCTAGGAGACTTCAAGTATGTGGGCAATTTTTTTTAAAGCAGAGGGTGATCGGTGTGTGGAATGAACTTCCTGAGGAGGTGGTTGATGTGGGCGCAGTTACAATGTTTAAAAGACACTTGGATAAATACACCTGGGAAAGGTTTGGAGGGATATTGGCCAGGAGCAGATGGGACTAGTTTAGTTTGGGATTATGTTGGGCATGGACTGGTTGGACTGAACAGAGATAAAAACAATGACTGCAGATGCTGGAAACCAGATTCTGGATCAATGGTGCTGGAAGAGCACAGCAATTCAGGCAGCATCCAAGGACAGGCAAAATCGACGTTTCGGGCAAAAGCCCTTCATCAGGAATTAAGGCAGAGAGCCTGAAGCGTGGAGAGATAAGCTAGAGGAGGGTGGGGGTGGGGATAGAGTAGCATAGAGTACAATAGGTCAGTGGGGAAGGAGATGAAGGTGATAGGTCAGGGAGGAGAGGGTGGAGTGGATAGGTGGAAAAGGAGCTGGGCAGGTCGGACAAGTCGGGATCGTGTTGCTGGAGGTTAGAAACTAGGATGAGGTGGGGGAAGGGGAAATGAGGAAACTGTTGAAGTCCACATTGATGCCCTGGGGTTGAAGTGTTCCGAGGCGGAAGATGAGGCGTTCTTCTTCCGTGCGTCTGGTAGTGAGGGAGCGGCGGTGAAGGAGGCCCAGGACCTCCATGTCCTTGGCAGAGTGGGAGGGGGAGTTGAAATGTTGGGCCACGGGGCAGTTTGGTTGATTGGTGCGGGTGTTCCCTAAAGCGCTCTGCTAGGAGACGCCCAGTCTCCCCAATGTAGAGGAGACCGCATCGGGAGCAACGAATACAATAAATGATATTAGTGGATGTGCAGGTAAAACTTTGGATGTGGAAGGCTCCTTTAGGGCCTTGGATGGAGGTGAGGGAGGAGGTATGGGCACAGGTTTTACAGTTCCTGCGGTGGCAGGGGAAAGTGCCAGGATGGGAGGGTGGGTCGTAGGGGGGCGTGGACCTGACCAGGTAGTCACGGAGGGAACGGTCTTTGCGGAAGGCGGAGAGGGGTGGGGAGGGAAATATATCCCTGGTGGTGGGGTCTGTTTGGAGGTGGCGGAAATGTCGGCGGATGATTTGGTTTATCCGAAGGTTGGTAGGGTGGAAGGTGAGCACCAGGGGCGTTCTGTCCTTGTTGCGGTTGGAGGGGTTGGGTCTGAGGGCGGAGGTGCGGGATGTGGATGAGATGCGTTGGAGGGCATCTTTAACCACGTGGGAAGGGAAATTGTGGTCTCTAAAGAGGGAGGCCATCTGGTGTGTTCTTTGGTGGAACTGCTCCTCCTGGGAGCAGATACGGCAGAGGCGGAGGAATTGGGAATACGGGATGGCATTTTTGCAAGAGGTAGGGTGGGAAGAGGTGTAATCCAGGTAGCTGTGGGAGTCGGTGGGTTTGTAGAAAATGTCAGTGTCAAGTCGGTCGTCACTGATGGAGATGGAGAGGTCCAGGAAGGGGAGGGAGGTGTCAGAGATGGTCCAGGTAAATTTAAGGTCAGGGTGGAATGTGTTGGTGAAGTTGATGAATTGCTCAACCTCCTCGCAGGAGCACGAGGTGGCGCCAATGCAGTCATCAATGTAGCGGAGGAAGAGGTGGGGAGTGGTGCCGGTGTAATTACGGAAGATCAACTGCTCTACGTAGCCAACAAAGAGACAGGCATAGCTGGGGCCCATACGTGTGCCTATGGCTACCCCTTTGGTCTGGAGGAAGTGGGAGGATTCGAAGGAGAAATTGTTAAGGGTGAGGACCAGTTCGGCCAAACGAATGAGTGTGTCGGTGGAGGGGTACTGTTGGGAACGTCTGGAGAGGAAAAAACGGAGGGCTTGGAGGCCCTGGTCATGGCGGATGGAGGTGTAGAGGGATTGGATATCCATGGTGAAGATGAGGCGTTGCGGGCCGAGGACACGGAAGTCTTGGAGGAGGTGGAGGGCGTGGGTGGTGTCTCGAACGTATGTGGGGAGTTCCTGGACTAGGTTGGACTGAACAGTCTGTTACTGTGTTACGACTCTGACTCCGGGTTATACAGCTCTGAAACTCCCTGCCTTGGCAGGAGGTGGGGTAGGTCCATTGAATATTTTAAAGACAGGTGGATGAATATCTAGGTGGATCGGAGAGTCCAGAGTTATTTGGGGAGGTGGTGTAGCTGGGAATGTGCATTTTGAAATCACAAACAGATTAGACATAATTTTATTGAATGGCAGTACAGGATCAAGGGACAGAGTGGTCTGCTGCTGCTCTATGGAGAGCAAGCTTAGATTCAACAGCCTCCAAAGGGTTATAACCATAATTCCATGACTTAAAACCTACCTCTTTGATAACTTTGGCCATCTTTTGTAGCTTATGCAAAATCTTTGGTTCAACTGCTGAGATACCTTGATGTTTTACTAAATAAGCTAGTAAATAAAAGTTGTCATTCCAGTCATTGGGAGAAATCAGCCCACAGAACAATTACAGCTGTCTCCGTGTCGGATCTGCCCAGTTGACTAAAATAAGTTAGGTGAAGATTTATTTGTGTCTACCTGGTAAAATACTTCTGAAGCTGCTTGCACTGCGACAAAGGTATGATGGTAATTTCTTCCTGTTCTCTGTAGAGGTATTTCAGAAATAAGAAAATTATTACAAATACAGACAGTTGAAGGTATGCTGTGTATTCCTGCTTCCTCGTTACTTTGGCAGGAGGAGCATGACTTTGGCAAATTTCTGCTTTCACCATCTGTGAATTTGCACCAACACATGATTTTTTAAAAAAAATCTGCTTTTGTGTTTTGAGACATTTACCTGCTGTTTTACATATTGATTTAATTAACATCCCAAAAGGAAATGAAGTAAAGCAATAATTTTTGTGGCTGTATTACCAGAGTTCAAAAGTACTATCTTCTAATTACTACTTCTAAAATTTGCATCTTTGTTTCGGAGTAAGTTTGTGCCCTGTGATTCTATTGATGCAGAGACTAATAGCTTTTGAAATAAATATGACAAAATGTTTCAATTCAAGATTTTTGCTGTAATAAACTAAAATCAACATCAACTAAATATCAGAGTAGACTCTGGATATTCCACACACAGAAAAGGTACTTTCCCTGTTAACGAACCAACTCAACCAAAAACCCATGCCACATTTGCATATTATGTCATTCATCAGACATGTACGCCTGTAAAGTCCCACATTCCTGTGTCTATTTAATAGGCTCTCTTCTCCCTTTCACACGAGGTGAGTCTTTCAGTGTCCCTTGAAAGTTCCTTGTTCTGTAAATTTCTGCAAAAAAAATTCAAACAATTACAGGGAACCCCTATTATCCGAAGTCCTTGGGTGGGCAGGTTTTCATTCGGGTAATTGATTATTCGGTAAATTGACTTGATGTTATGCACTGCCCATAATTACTTTTAAAAAGCATGTGTACAGTTTTTATTTCATCTGATCACTAAAATCTGTATTTCACTGCATATCGCTTAAAAATTCATGACATTTTACAACTCCTCACTCTTTCTGTACCTGTACAATAAAAAGAATTCATTGATGTGGAGGTTGGTTATTATTTCCGAAGACATTATCCAGCCGCTGTTGCTTGAAGTGCTGTGTCTTTGCAAACAGTAACATTTGGCGAAGATGCATCAATTTAACGGCATCAACTTCATCTTGTGCTTCGTACCACTCCATGCAAAGTCGCAAACTGTCAATAGCTTCATTAATGGGGACGGGAGGTGGTGACGGTATCAGATTTTCCTTGCTATCCACACATTCCTGCTGTTCCTCTGTGACTACGTTGACTATTTGATCATTGGTGAGCGTCTCTGTTCCAATTTCGTTGTCACAGTTTACCCAAGCATCAATCTCTGTCTCTGCAAAGTCTCCTAAACCCAGCTGTCTGCAGTTTTCGGTGATGTCAGTGATTATGCTTTGATCTGGACGGGTGTCCACTTCACAGGCAGGGCTCCCAATACACAAACTATTGTACCAACAGTCTGCAATTGTTGATGACTTGATGCAGTCCCAAGATTCAGCAATCCTGAATACAGCATCCTTGACTGTAATTGCCTTAATGATTTCCTACAGTCCTTTGTCAGTATTGGCTTCACCCAGGACAGCACGCAACATATCACTGTGGTAACATTTTTCATAATTGCAATGATTCCCTGATCAAGGGGCCGTAACCTTGAAGTGGTGTTGGGTGGTAAAAACAAACACTTGATAGCTGATTGTAACTGGCTGCCTTTCACAGTGTATGCCCCCGCATTCTCAACAAGCAGAAGGCCAGATACAGGAATTCCCTTTTCGCGCTGCTGTGAAAACCACAAAAATACAGCTTGGTCGAGTTGCTCATCCTTTGCTGGCTTCATGGATTTTCTTTTTAGAGCATTTGCAGTGTCACTTAGGCTGATGAATTTCTCAATCGCTGGTCTTGCTTTCTTGATGTCAGACACTGTCGCTATCCCAATGTTGTACTCCTGTGCAATCCTCGATGCCTTTTTACCACGATCCAGGTGCTGTAAAATCTCACTTTTCTGTTCAATTGTCACTGGTGCGCTTTCTCTTCAGACATGGTAAGTACAGTATGTACAACAAACTCGATCAGTTACACCAGATACGAACTCAAAGTCATAGAGGGAATGAAGACACTACTGATTTTGTCATGCATTTTAGAATCTTTCAGCACATGTGTTAAAATTTTTTCAATACTACAACAATTTGTTGGACCAATGTCATAAAGCTAGATTACTTAGTGTGGAAACAGGCCCTTCGGCCCAACAAGTCCACACCGACCCACCCAACTATATTTACCCCTTCACCTAACACTATGGGCAGTTTAGCATAGCCAATTCACCTAACCTGCACATTTTTGGACTGTGGGAGGAAACCAGAGCACACCCACATAGAGAATGTGCAAATTCCACATAGTCACGTCAACTGAGGTGGGAATTGAACCCAGGTCTCTGGCGCTGTGAGGCAGCAGGGCTAACCACTGTGCCACCATGTCACCCAACTATTGTTGGTTAAAATTATGTTAACACTGCTACAATTGACTGAGATTGTTGCAGCAGTATCATTAACACCTTTTTTATGCAACATTTGCAGATCTTCAGTGCAGGCAATCCTCAGTACCCTGTGTTGCTATCAAAAGACGTGATAGCGACACCATTATCAGTAATGCCACTTTGTTGTAACAGTTTCACGGGACTGTCAGATTTTGTTCGGATAATCCGGTTTTCGAATCGTTGGTATTCGAATAATCGAGTTTCTACTGTAATCCCATCTCACCAGCATCTGTTTGTGCTTTCCATATTCCTCTACGGGTCTCTGTGTGAAATTGAGTGTCTGTATCAAGCCAGAACAGTCACCTTTCTTTTGTTTAGATCAGAGTGGTGCTGGAAAAGCACAGCAGGTCAGGCAACATCAGAGGAGCAGGAAAATCGACGTTTCGGGCAAAAGCCCTTCATCAGGAATAGAGGCAGGGAGCTTCCAGGGTGGAGGTTAATCTCTCCACCCTGGAGACTATAGGTGGTTATACCACATATGGAGGTCCTGCATTGAGCTGCTACAATGTAATGTTTGTTTGAAATTTTTTATCTGACTGTGTGTCAATCCTTTTAAGGATGTCTTATTTCTAACTCTGTTAAGTAATGCAACAATTTTTATTCCTCTTTTGTATCCAAGATAGTGCCATAAGAGGCAGACATTGTAAAAGCTTTTCTCTGTCCTTCTACAATGGAGTACACATGACAGTAAAGAATACTCTATTCTATTCTAAAAGTCTTGCTTTCCATAATGCCTGATCATGGAATTCGCTCCCTACATTGCTCTCCCTTTCTTTCCTGCTTCAAGACAAACCTCTCTCTTGTAGTTTAGAGCAGATACAAACCCAGGCAGCTTGTTGTCAGTGGTCATCCATGAAGGAGATGGATATGTTGCTATACAGCACTGTGTTATATCAATCTCGCAACTGCACCAAACGCCAACAACATATGATCAGTTCTCTTCCGAGTCACTCACTAGCCAGACTTGAAAATGTATCATTGCTAGGTCAAAATCCTGGAATTACCTACCTAACAGCAATGTGTGTTTACCTACAACAAATGGACTACAGTAGTCTGAGAAGGCAGCTCGCCACCACCTTAAGACCAACTGGGGATGGACAATAATGCTGGTCCAGGCAGTGATGCCCACGTCCCATGAATGAATTAAAGTCAATCAAAAGCACCATCCACTATCAGATGTCCACTTGAGGCAGTCAAGGTAAGGACTGGAGTCTGTCTCACAACAGTCCAGGGAGTGGGTCACTGTCACTTCTGCAGGCTCAGTGTAACCAGTCTAAGGATTATTGGATCATGGGTCAGGGAGATGCATGGAGATTGGTCAGGGGAATAGAGCACAGTCAGTTCTAGGGTTCAGCAGATTGACTGTCATTGATGGCTATCAGGGAATATTATTATTGTAGGAAGGTGGGGTACTCAATGCTGGAATTGGGGGCAGCAACCTAGGACCTGAGGTTGCAAGGCCGGTTAAGGAGGAAACTGAATTCCGAAGTGTGGAGGTTATGCTTCAATTAAGCTGGGCACTAGTGAGAACAGATCTGGAGTGCTGTGTATAGTCACCTTATTAAAGGAAGGATGTAAATATGAAGGAAACAGTTCAAAAATCTATCAGACTTATATCTGGAATGGGCAGTTTTCCTTCTAAGGAAAGGTTGGAATGACTATGCTTGAACTGCCTTTTAGAGGAGTAAAAGGAAATTTGATTGATTAGATATAGGATGGGAATTCCAAAGATTCGGATATAGGCAGCCAAAGGCCCAGCCACCAGTGGTGAGCAATTAAAATTACAGACATGCAAAAGGCTACTATTGGAGGAGTGCTGTGATCTCAGAGGATTGTAGGACTGGCTGAGATTACAGAGACAGGGAGTGGAATAATGGAGTTAATTCAAGATAAAAAGGAGAATTTTAAAGTTGACCTCTTGCCAGATTACGAACCAATGTAAGTTTAGTGAGCACAAGGTTAATGAGTGAATGGTGGGAGTCAGAACATGGCTGTGTAAGGAACGGAGTTTATAGTGGAGGCTGAAGACAATGATTTCTTTCATCCCCGATGTCAGATGTTGGGAACAGTTGCCTTTGAGTCATAAGTTTCCAGGTTCAATTTTCACACAATGTCAACATAAATGTTAACACTGCACTGCATTACTGAGAAAGCACAACATTGCTGCGAAAGCTGTCTTTTGGATGGCATGTTAAACTGAATCCCCATCTGCCTTGTCTGGTGGATATAAGACAATGTGCAGTACTTTGAAGAAAAATATGGGAGTTATCCTTGAAGACCAGGCCAATATTTATCCCGTGATCAATATCACAGGAGAGAGAGAGATTGTCTGGTCCTTATCACATTGCTGTTTGTGGGAGTTTGCTATATCTCTATATTGGCTGCAACATTTCTTACATGAGAATAATAACTACAATTCAGTAAATACTTCATTAGTTGCAAAGTGCTTTGAGATGTCCAGTTGTGAAAAATGCGAGACTTATCTGTTAATTTCCCTTTTTTTTCTCTTTTAACATTTAGTTGGAGGAAATTTCAGCCTCTTCAATATGAATATTGACAAGCATAATGACAAATTAGAGACAGTAAAATGGTGAGGAGAGGTAGTGGTCAGGTAATGTTAGAACCTGATGTAATGCCATCACTGTGACGCAGGAAGTTAAGAAATAAAAAGGGGTTAAGAAGAAATCTCGAGGTACAGTACTTGTAATGGAGCAGGGAACTCAGTGAAGCCAAAGCAGCAGGCTGTGGACGAACATTGTAGTGGAAAGCCTGGATCTAATTGTTCCAGGATATATCATGTATCTGCAGAATACACTTCCTGTGATTTATTTATACACTTAGTTGCATGTATTTTGAGAGTATAGCTGCAATTCAAATATCACAGGCACATAGTACTGGTCATAAATGAGGATAAATAATCCATCACTACTTCTGTTTTACCTGTAGCACTGCCTCTTAGAGACAAAGCTACCTCAAAGTCATACATCTGGTTCTGCAATTCACTGACTCGTTGGAAGGCATCTAGTTTCAAGTTGCGCTCCTGGACCAGCTTACAGCGTACCTAACAAATAACAGAAAGCAGATGTACAGCAAAGCTATTTACAGCAAGATTCTCAAACACCATTTCATACAATGGGCAACTGTTATAAATGTGTAGATATATGCTTTGTAGAGAAATCTAATCTGTCTTTATAATGGGTATAAAGAGTCTTAAAGAAAGGACTACAAGAAGATACATGACTTCTTTTGTGCATTCAACTGCAGTCAAGGCAAATCATCAGACTGTGGTAGCTTAAGAGTGAATCACAAAGGGTTATTAAATAATTCATAGAATCCAAGATTGTGAATTGAACTGTCAGAAGGGATGAAGTTTCTATCTTGTTGAACAGAAGACATGAAGGACATCGTGAGGAATTCCAATATTACTCACTTTGGTTTGTCTACATAAGCAGTCATTTTGTTTGATTTTGATAAAATGTTTGAACATTGGAAAAAGGATCTTGAAACAGAAATTGTTCACAACAGGGAGTCAGGGCCATAGGACATAGTAGCAGAATTAGGCCATTTGACCCATCAAATCTGATGTGCAAGGGAGACATCCAGGACAAACTAGCTAAAGGACTGCTAGACTGAACCGGGATCCCACCAGTAACTATCAGCAGTGTTGTAACAATGAAACACAACACAGGGGTCTTCACCCATTCCCAGAACCTATTCTGCTTAATGTGTGAGCAACCTCCAACTATCCAACTGCAGAAGCCGAATCTGACTTCATAATTCAACCCTTACACTTCAGAAAGAGAATTTTCAAACAATCTATGACTGCAATGCAATTAGAGACTGATTGTCATCTTCATAAATTTATCCTTTAAATATTTGTAGTCAAGAGTGTGGTGCTGGAAAAGCACATCAGGTCAGGCAGCATTGAGGAGCAGGAGAATCAACAGTTTGGGCATAAGCCCTTCATCAAGCACTTTTTAAATGTTTGTATTTGTACTTTAATAACTTTTAACACATTTTACTTAAATAACTCTGCAATAGTTGTGTAATAAACTAACCATTTATCTTGTTTAAACCATAAAGCTGAGCTGCTAATTATTTTTTAAGTGAAACACAAAAAATATGAGCTTGAGAAAGATGAAGAGAAATTTCTTCACTCAGTGGGTGGTGAATCTATGGAATTCCTTACTCTTTGGACTGTGGACTCAGTCATAGAGGACAATCAAGTCAAAGATGGATGGATTTTTACACATTATTAATATCAAGGAAGACAGGTATCGTGCAATAAAACGGAGTTGAGATAGAAGATCAGCCATGATTTCATCGAATGATGGAGCAGGGCTGAATGGCCTACTCCTTTTTCTTGTGTATTTATTTAAGAAAGTGCCAATGCAGTCCTACTGACCCTTGTTTCTGCAAATACAGGAGCTAATGAATAAATGTTCACTAATGTGCACTCATACAGTTTCCAGTACTTGTCTGGAAAGACAAGGAAAGCATCCAGAACTCCGTCATAAAATAAATTCATTTTGAGAAACCAATGCTCTGTGAGTTACATGAGGAGGATATTATTCCTGACTTAAGAAAAATATCAAACAAATGCATATTAGCAGCTGTCATTGGGACCAGTTTCTGTAAGAAATGATGTACAGAAGGATGCTTTTTTGTCACACTGTACCTGTTTGATCTCCTTATCGATCTTATTGTGCTGGATTTGAGCCATTTTGGAAGATCTCTCAAACTCAGTGCTTAGTAGATGGAACCTCTGTTCCTTCTCCTCCATGTCATTCAACAGTCGTTCCATGTTGGATGCTTTCACACTGTCCAGCTGCTGTCGGCTCTTCAACTCTTGAGAAGCCTTGTGCTCATACTCCTTCAGCAGCCATTTCTGTGGTCAACAAAAACTCAGACATATGGCACCATGAGTGACATCTTTGAGGGCATTACCTGCTTATCAAGACATTTTACTCTTCGAAGGACTAATATTTTCTGACCTTTTACACATAATATAGAAAAAAAGGACGTTTTTGTTCAATTCATTCTTGGGATGAAGGTGTTCCTGGCTAGGCCACCATTTATTGCACATACATAATTGCTCAGAGGGCAGTTAAGAGTCAACCACATTGCTGTGGGTCTGGAGTCAAGTGTAGGCCAGATCAGATAAGAATGGCTGTTTCTTGTTGCCTTTAGGTGTACTTGCTGCAAGTACCACTGTTGTAATGTACGAAATGGCAGACAGACTGCAAGGCCTGCCTTTATGCTGCTATGGCCAGATATTTTCCTTTTATTATTAGCAATGGGGTTGGTCTATTGATTTGTACAGGATGTAGAATGATAGTTGTTTGTAAAGGTTGGAAAGAAGAGGATTATTCAAGGGTGATTTAGAGATATTCTTGACAGATAAAGGAGTCGGAGAGCATGGGGAGGGGAAAGGAGAGGTGGGTTTAGGTCACAAAAATCAAAACGAACGGCAGATCTGGCTCAAAAGGTTAAATGGCCTACTCCTGCTCCTAAGTTCGAGAAGATATGGAGTTCTGGGAATACCTCTTTTTCCAGTTCTTTCTTCATTTTATCATTCTCCGACTGGGACTTGCTCAGAGCTTTCTGTACAGCAGAGAGTTGCTGACGCAGTAAAAGCACCTCCTCTTCCGCCAGCATTTTAATATTGAGATAACGTTTCTTGACTTTTACGACTTCCTGTGAACATAAAGGACAACTGGTCAAAAACAAGATGCCAATTTCGTCCCAGCGGCTCTCATTTAGCTTTTCAAGCAAAAGTTAATTGAGAAGGGAGGGTAGAAAGAGGTGCTTCTATTCAAATGTCTGTTCTTTACGTGGTGACAGGTGAGAAATAGCTGAAACCTCTGCAGGTTTGCAGTGTTCAGAACCAGGTTGCCTCAATCTTTGCCCACTTTTCTTGTCCCTTGCTCGAATTAATTTTCCATCTGGTGGTCAGATCAGGATACCTAGATCTTGAGGCAAACAAAGAGCAAAATTGCTCCCACAGAATCAGGAGGCACTTAAACCATAAAACCAAGAGATATAGGAGCAGAAATTAGGCCATTCATCCCATCAAGTCTGCTCCACCATTCAATAATGGCTGATACGTTTCTCAACCTCATTCTCCCACTTTCTCCCCATAACCCTTGATCCCCCTACTCAGGAACCTATCTAACTCTGTCTTAAATATACTCAATGACCTGGTCTCTACAACCATCTGTAGATTCACCACTCTCTGGCTGAAAAGTTTCTTCTTATCTCCATTCCAAAAGGTCTTCCCTTTATTCTAAGGCTGTGCCCTTGGGTCCTAGTCTCTCCTACCAATGGAAACATTTTCCCAACATCTACTTTGCCCAAGCCTGTCAGTATTCTGTACGTTTTAATTAGATGCCCCCTCATCCTTCTAAACTCCATCAAGTATAAACGCAGAGTCCTCAAATGTTGCTCATATGTTAAGCTTTTCATTCCTGGGACCATTTTTGTGAACCTCCTCTGAACACGCTCCAGGGTCAGCACATCCTTCCTGAGATATGGGACCCAAAGCTGTGCACAATACTCCAAATGTGGTCTGACCAGAGTCTTATAGAGCCTCAGAATTACATCCTGTTTTTATATTTAAGTCCTCTCAAAATAAATGCCATCATTGCATTTGCCTTTCTAACTACTGACTCAACCTGCAAGTTTACCTTAAGAGAATCCTGGACTCGAACTTCCAAATCTCTTTGCACTTCAGACTTATGAATTTTCTCCCCATTTAGAAAATAGTCCTTGCCTCTGTTCTTCCTATCAAGGTGCATGACCTCACACGTTCCCACGTAGTACTCCATCTGCCACTTCTTTGCCCATTTTCCTAACATGTCCAAATTCTTCAGCAGCCTCTCTGCCTCCTCAATACTACCTGTCCCTCTACCTACTGTTGTATAGTCTGCAAACGTAGCCAGAATGCCCTCAGTTCCTTCACCTAGGAGAACAACAAAATGAAGAAAGAATTGGAAAAACAGGTATTCCCAGAAACTCCATATCTTCTTGAACTTAGGAACAGGAGTAGGCCATTCAACCTTTTGAGCCAAGTCTGCCATTAGTTATGACCTTTATGGCCTCAACCCAACACACACATCTTACAAAGTGAACTGAACCATTAGCTGTGGAAATGCAGCACCTCATGCAGGTTCACCTTCTAGCTTTTGAACATCGGAGGCATGTCCCCATCTTCTGGCAAAAAACTTCGGAAGTAGGGGTGACATTTTCCCCCATTTGTCCCAAAGTGGTAAATAAAACAATAAAAGTGACAAGGACTCTAAACTCAGGGCACCCCCGTGTCAGGCCACAGACTGAAGGCTGATCCCAAGTAACCTTTTATCTGTTCCTGCGAATCACAGTCTTTCAGAATTACTACAGTGTGGACAAAGACCATTCAGCCCATTGTGCCTGCATTGGATCTGTTCCCTACTGTACGAGATGTACCTTTAAGAGGGATTTGTTCTATCCTGGCCCTCTTGAAAGGGCTTTTTGTCCACCTGGTGCAGAGGTGTCTGATCCACGGACAGCAGAGTAAATAGCTTTGGGTTTTAAAAAATAGATAAAAGACGTATGAGTGGATGGAGACAGGCCCACAGACACCCACTGTTTTAGATTTGTTTTCAGTTGTTGAAGTTGAGGGTTTTAAGTTGAAGTTGCTAGATACAGCTCTCGCTCTCTCTCTCTCTCTCTCTCCACTGCTGCAAAAAACACGGGCTCTCTCTCTCTGCTGGTATATTCATCCTTTCAGTTTCTCCTGGACTGAAGAGACAGCAAGTGAGGGAAATGTTTTGCTAAGGGTGTATTTATGTGATGCTGCTGCATTGGAACAGTTGACGAATGGTAACTAAATAATATATCATTTTGTTAAGTATTTTAATAGTTAAAGTTACCAATTTTTCTTTTAAGTCTTGTATTTTAGAAGTCTGTTTTACTTAAAGCCTAGTAGTATGACCAATCGAATCACATCTGGAACACAGCACCTTGCTCTTGTCTTTAAGTAAGATAAAAGTTAGGGTCTAGGCTATCTCATTGATACATTTTGAAACGGGTTTGATCTAGTCCATAGAGCTGGTGCCAATCCACTGTGTTTTCCCCAAATCCCTGCGCACCATTTCTATCAAAAAATCATTCAATGCCCTCTTGAATGCCTTCATTAAGTAAATATTCACTCTTATAAACCACTATCTCGACCATGTAATGAACCGTACCCACCGTGGTGCTGATATGGATTTCCCACCTGAAAGTTGGGTATGTCAGTTCAAGTTTGGCCCATGAGTGAGAGTGTGCGTGTGAGTGCGCATGTCTATCTATGCATGTGTGTCTGTGTGCATGTGTGTGTGGGTGTGTCTGTATCGTGGGTACGTTTGTGCGTGTGTATGTGTGTATGTGTGTGTCTGTATCTGTATGTGTGTTTGTGGGTGGGGTGTGTATCTGTGTGAGAGCATGTGTGTCTGTGTGTGTCAATGTGTGTATGGGGGTGTCTATCTGTGTCTATATCTGTGTGTGTGTGAGCATGTGTGTCTGTGTGTGCGTGAGCATGTGTGTCTGTTTGTGTGTGTATGGGTGTGTCTGTATCTGTGTGTATGTCTGTGTATGCGTGCGCGTATGGTTGTGTGTTTGGCAGTGTTTCCAGCCACACTCTCTCCTGTGCCATCCACAGTTGCTGCTGATCCAGTATGAAAACCAGGAGTTACGGAGTCTGGTCCGGGCCCTCTGAAAAGGGAGTCCCCAGGAGCCAGTTCGAGGATTGGGTGTAAAGCTGGGTCCAAAGGTGGTCACAGGAAATTGAAGAGGGATCTGGGAGTCCTGGAAAACGTAACTGAGAGGCCGGAAGAAATTGAGAACCCACCAAACCTAACAGGAGCAAGGAGCAAAGGCGAAACCGAGAGGGGCCAAAGGAAGGGGCTCCAGGCAGTGAGTTGCACAGCACAGGCTGAATGTCAGTCAGCTGTGAGAGATCCCGGGGAGGAAGTAGAGGAAGGAGCTGAGACAGAGCTCGAGGTTACCTAGGAAGTCAATGATGGAGCACCTTTTGATAAGATTGAACAGCTAGGCAGAAAGCAAGTATTCTGGCATTCCAAGGCATGATAGCATTGGAGGGAGTTAAATGGATTCCTTAAGAGGAAAAAGTAAAATCCATCTGCAGGAAGACCAAAGTGTAAACGTGACTTAAGTGGCTCACAGTAGTTACTGACTTCTGGGTGTGTTGCCATTATTTCTGTGGTATTTGTCTTAGAATCATAGAATCCCTACAGTGTGGAAGTGGGCAATACTATCTGTTTTTTAATGTGCAGAGAATTGTTATTAACCACAGCTTGTGGTAAGTTAACTTTTACTTCATGTTGATTTTTGATATTAACGCATTGTGGGCATTACTTCTAGTTGATGGGGGTCAATCATCTCAGTCCAAGAATGCTTCTGCAGGAGTTCCTCAGGATAGTACCCTAGGCACAACCATCTTCAGCTAATTTATCAATGACTTCCCCTCCATGTTAAGTTCAGAAGTGAGGATGTTCACCGATTATTGCACAATGTTCAGCACTATTCATGACTCCTCAGATACTGAAGCAGTCCACGTCCAAATGGGCAGCATGGTGGCTCAGTGGTGAGGACTGCTGCCTCACAGTGCCAGGGACCCAGGTTCGATTCCAGCCTTGGGTGACTGTCTATGTGGAGTTTGCACATTCTCCCGGTGCCTGTGCGGGTTTCTCCGGATGCTCCGGTTTCCTCCCACAGTCCAAAGATGTGCAGCTCAGGTGAATTGGCCATTTAAATTGCCCATAGTGTTAGGTGCTTCAGTCAGAGGGAATGGGTCTGGGTGGGTTTCTCTTTGGACGGTCAGTGTGTACTTGTTGGGCCGAAGAGCCTGTTTTCACATTGTAGGGAATCTAATCTAATCAAATGCAACAAGATCTGGATGGTATCCAGGCCTGGGCTGACAAGTGGCAAATAATATTCGCACCACATGAGTGCCAGACAATAACCCTGGGCTGTTGGCATTCAGGAGTATTACCACTGCTCAATTCCCTTCTGTTGACATCCTGTGAGTTACCAGTAACCCAAACTGAATTGGGAGTGACTCACTTCCTGTCTCCCCACTGCCTGTGCAACATCCACAAGGGTCAAGTCAGGGCCATGACTGAATCCTGGCCTTTTGCCCAGATGATGCAGCAACAACAACACTCAAGAAGCTTAACACCATCTAGTACAAACTAGCCACTTGACTGACATCACATCTGCCACCTTCAAGATTTACTTCCTTCACCACTGATCCCACAGTAGCAGCAATGTTGCATGAACTCTCCAAGCCTCCATCAATAACACCTTCCAAACTTGTGACCTCAATCACCTAGGACAAGGGAAGCAGATATATGGGAATACCAACCAGAATATTACCTTCCAAGCATCTCTCCTTCCTGACTTGGAACTAAGGGCAGCACGGTGGCTAAGTGGTTAGCACTGTTGCCTCACAGCGCCAGAGACCTGGGTTCGAATCCAACCTCAGAAGACTGTCTGTGTGGGTTTCGTCCCATGGTCCAAAGATGTGCTGGTTAGGTGGATTGGCCATGCTAAATTGTCTACAATGTCCAGGGATATGCAGACTAGGTGGATTAGCCATGGGAAATACTGGGTTGTGGGGATGGGTCTGGGTGGGATGCTCTCCGGAGGTTTGGCGTGGATTCGATGGGCTGAATGACCTGCTTCCACACTTCCACTGGGTCAGAATCTAGGGACGCCCTTCCAAAGAGTACCATGTTCTCCCTGTACCCCGAGGATGGCCATGCTCACATCTACCTTCGACAGAACAATGGGGGATTGACAATAAATGCTGTCCGAGCTACGATGACAAGGGCGGCACGGTGGCACAGTGGTGCGCCAGAGATCCGGGTTCAATTCCTGCCTCAGGCGACTGACTGTGTGGAGTTTGCACATTCTCCCTGTGTTAGCGTGGGTTTCCTCCAGGTGCTCCGGTTTCCTCCCACAGTCCAAAAATGTGCAGGTTAGGTGAATTGGCCATGCTAAATTGCCCGTAGTGTTAGGCAAAGGGGTAAATGTAGGGGAATGGGTGTGGGTGGGTTGCGCTTCGGCGGGTCGGTGTGGACTTATTGGCCTGAAGGGCCTGTTTCCACACTGTAAGTAATCTAATCTAATCTAAAAAAAAGATCCACAGTGGCTCAGTGGTTAGCACTGCTGCCTCACAGCACCTGGTAATTGGGTTCAATTCCAGCATCAAGTGACTGTTTGTGCGGAGTTTGCACATTCTCCCTGTGTCTCCCACAATCTAAAGCTGTGCAGGTTAGGTGAATTGGTCAGAGGGAAATGTAGATTAATAGTGTAAGGGAATAGGTCTTGGTAGGTTACATTTTGGAGGGTCGGTGTGGACTTATTGGGCCAAAGGGCCTGTTTCCACACTATTGGGATTTCATGATTCTATGAAATAACAAAAAAATCAAATTTACCTCATGTTAATGTCAGGTGTTAGAGTATAAGATAGCTATTGTAAGCCCATTGTGCTTATGCTAGCTCTTTGAGAGATCTGTCTGAATAGTTTCACTCAACGGCTCCTTCCTTGTAGCCCTGCATTTTATTTTTAAGTATAGATCAAATTTCTTCTCACGCCTCAAATTCCAGACCACAAACAACAAATATAGTCACTGTTTAAAAGGTTACAAGAAATATTCTGTAAAAAGACTTTAAGTTTTAGATGGCCACTGGCAGATCACTGATGATCTATGAAATGCTGGAGGTAAAAATTACACTCCTTGCTAATTATCAGACCATTGCTAATGCTTTAATGTTGTTATCAAGGTTGCATATCAATTTATAAACTTCGTGCTTTCTCAAAGCATTTTCCCTCACCTGCTCCAAGGCAGTGCAAGATCGTTGGAACTGTTTCTGCTTTACTGTCTGTCGCCAGCAGCTCAGCGTTTTCAGCTGACAAACCAATCTCTCCAGTTTACTGTTCTCTTCCCGTAAGGACTGTAGCTGATTTTGCTGGGAAAACAAAAATAGCAATAAAAGTTCCCTCTTTCACTCCGTTCTTCAAAGACTCCCCAACCCATTTGCAACTCCCATACAGGCTCTATTTCAGTAAAATCACAAAGCCATCATGGTTATCATTCTCTTATTACAATAAATGTCACTTATAGTTCAATATTCCATAATATTAAAATACATCTACACAGCCCATCCTCAGTCCATTCATCTCTGGAGTGAAAGAACCAAATGTGCTCCCTTAACAAAGTCAGGTTTGGACCTAAGAGAACAGAGTGCAGTAAGCTGAGAGGGTGACAGGTCAGAATGGGTGAGGGAAGCAGAGAAATGAAAGCAGCCAATGTCACGCCAACAGTCCTCAATAAAGAGATAACGGACAGGTAAGCGGCTAGAGGGTCCGGATGGAAGGAGTGTATTGGAGACAAATGAAAGGATCCATTGTGTTGGGAGAGAACACCTGCCCAAAGAAAGTAGCATGGAGCAAAGGATAATTTTGATTGCCTTTCCATTAAGTGTCTTGTTTAATCTCAATAGAGCTGATCTATTTTTTGCTATGCACACCTACTTTTCATCAACACCACTTTTCCACACAATTAGCACTGCCTTTGCCCTTTGCTCTGGGAACCTTTCTCATCTGTTCCATGTGCTCCTCCTGCCTATTTTCTCTCAGCATTAAATCCATCACATTTCCAGCCCCCTTTCAGGTAATAATTTCATACCTGTTCTGCTTGCCTTCACTTTTCATATCTTCTCTCTCTCTCCTCCCTTATAGTGTTTCTAATATATGTCATTAATATGGTTTTGTATTTTACTTGTATTTATTTTAATGTTTTTCTGCATCTGTTTTCTGTTGTTTTCAGTACAACCTGCTTCAAAATCGATCTATGATGAGTAAAAGATTGCTATTTGTTGAAGTAATCTGGAGATTGATAAATCACCAATATTAAGCTGAACTGCAAAAAATTGGGCTGACAGCCAGAAACAGCAGACTTCCCCAAATAGATCAAAGAAAATGGACAAATCACAGAACCATTACAGTGCAGAAGGAGACCATCATGTCTGCATTGATCTATTATCTAATGTCAATCTGCTGCCTTTTCCCCATATCTCTTCACACCAATACTGTTTTCCCTGGACAGGGGTGATCTTATAGAGGTTTACAAATTCATGAGGGGCATGGATAGGATAAATAGACAAAGTCTTTTCCCTGGGATGGAGAAGTCCAGAACTAGAGGGCATCAGCTTAGGGTGAGAAGGAAAGATATAAAAAAAGACCTAAGAGGCAACTTTTTCACGCAGAGGGTAGTACGTGCATGGAATGAATGAGCTGCCAGAGGAAGTGGTGGAGGCTAGTACAATTGTGACATTTAAAAGGCATTTGGCTGGGTCTATGAATAGGAAGGATTTGGTGGGATATGAGCCGTGTGCTGGCAGGTGGGACTAGATTGGGTTGGGATTTCTGGTTGGCATGGACGGGTTGGACCGAAGGTCTGTTTCCATGCTGTACATCGCTATGACTCTTATGGCTGTGACTGTAAAAACAAATCTGATGCCCTCCTGAATGCCCAAGTTGAACCTGCCTCCACCACATTTCCAGGCAGTGCATTCCATATCCTAACGACTTGTTGTGTGAAAACATTTTTTCTCGCATTACCCTTGCTTCATTTTAAATCTAGGCCCTCTCATTCTTGTTTTTTGTTACAAACATAGATAGTTTATCCTTATCTACTCTGTCCTGCCTACTCATAATTTTGAAAACCTCAATCGGTTCTCCATTTAGTCTTCTCTCCAAGAACAGTCTGAACTTCTTCAAAGTATCTTCATAACTGAAGTTTGTCTGCACTCACTCCAAAGCATTTGCATCTATCCTATAATGTGGCACTGTCGAAGAGTGTGGTGCTGGAAAAGCACAGCCGGTCAAGTAGCATCCGAGGAGCAGGAGAGTTGATATTTCAAGCATAAGCTCTTCATCAAAACATCAACTCTCCTGCTCCGCCGATGTTGCCTGATCAGCTGTGCTTTCCCAGCACCACACTCTGCAACTCTGATCTCCAGCATGTGCAGTCCTCATGTTCTCCTATAATGTAGCACCCATAACTGTACACAATATTCCAGCTGAGGTCTAATGAGTGTGTTGTACAAGTTCATCATCACCTCCCTGATCTTGTACTCTATCCCTCTATTAATAAAGCTGAAAACACCACATACTTTATTTACTGGTCCCCCTATCTGTTCTCCCACCTTCAACGATCTGTGCATACGCACATACAGGATAAAGTGTTAAATGCTGAAATTAGTCTAAAATGAGAAAGTGCTGAAAAAACTCAACATTTCTGGCAGTGTCTACAGAGAGAAAAACAAAGTTAAAGTTTCAGGATCTGAAGAAGAGTCATTGGACACAAAAAGTTTTTCTATGCACAGATGCTGGTAGGCCTGCTGAGTTTCTCCAGCACTGTTTATTTTTAGTTCAGATGTCCAGCAGCTGCAATATTTTGCATTTATTTGAGAACTCTAATTAGTTGACTGGCAAAAATCTCTTTAAGGCTTAAGATGAGGACATTTCTCTAAGATCCTTTCCAATGAGTTGGTTCCCAACCCCACTGTTAGAAGTTTATCTTATGAATTACTGCTTTTATCGTAAGTTGAAAAGCTCCCTGACAAACCCTCTGAAACAGTTCCTTGGAACATATTTGATCCAGAAAGTGCAATAGCAATTTAAAATATAATGACTTATTTTGGGAAGAGATGGTTTTTCAGTGTAATTGTAAGAGAATGATTATGGGAATGTTTATCTTGCTTGAGTCTTTGCTCATCCATGGTCCAGCAACAGTGAGGAATATACAATTTGCTTTTAGAATAATACAGATGTACAGCATGGCAACAGACCCTTCGGTCCAACCCATCCATGCCGACCAGATATCCCAACCCAATCTAGTCCCACCTGCCAGCACCTGGCCCATATCCCTCCAAACCTTTCCTATTCATATACCCATCCAATTTTAGTAGGAAAATAGGTAGAAAATAAAGTAAACAATTAGACTAATTACGCTGTCACTTGCCAGTTGTATTGCTCTCCTCTATTAGATTGAAAATGCAATAGGAAGCATCACTTAATTTTCTTGGATAAAAAGCAACCCTTCATTGTTGCAAAATTATTTAATTCTTTTTATTGTCTTGCTGTTTGGAATCTAAATGCAGATTATTCAACAAAGCATAACACAAAATTATAAGATCATAACAAATACAGAATTAAAGTGTTAATTTAAAAATAACAATGCAAAGTCCTGTGTGGGAGGTATAGATTCCAAAAGGGTTAAGTTTGAAATAAACTCCAAAGGAAATGAGAGTGGAAGTGTTAAAAATGCCAATCCAGTTTTTGTCAATTGGACTGATTTTGTTGTAACTTATTAGCTGAAACATTTATAAATCCTAATCAGTAAATTAATAATTTATTAAATCATTACCAGGCCGGGCGTTCTGTCTATTATAATCATTGATCGCAAAGCTATTATTTAAAAGAAATTAACCAAATCAGGTTAGTGAAAATGTCAATTCTGTGATTCTTTCAAAACTTTAAAAAAAACTGAAAAGTAGTTTTGGAAGCAATGCCTCAGGTATTTAAGAAATGGATATTCTGTGCTCTGAAAACAAATTTCTGCACATCAGGTCTATTAACTACTTCAACAGTAATGAAGAAGGGGCTCCTCACTCCTTTTGGGTCGTAGTGCACTAGAGAAAATATTTTTAGCAAGGTGAGTTCATAGATAAAAATACATATGAGGGGGCACAGCTGTAAGGCTTTTTACTGCATGAATATTTCCTTGTTTTAACATTATTGAAATTATTTCTGTTTGCTTAGATTCTTGTAACTTTATGATTGGAGTTTAGATGCAAAGTAACAGCAATGGAACAAAGTGTCATTAGTTTCAATTTTTTTTCTACCAGATGAAGTTAACCCAAGGTCAATGGTGGGGTCCCATCTGGACTGAGAAACAATTCGAAGAGTTTATCTTCTGATAAAAATCACGAGTGGATGGAGTTGCTTACCTGTGTCAAGTTCTCTTTTAAGGTTTCATCGTTCTTTGTGGAGCCAATCTTTCTCTTGAGGATAATCATGTTTTCCACCCCTTTCCTTCTCACTTCATTGATCAGTTGACAGACCGTTTTATTCATGTTAATATGGTATTCATCCAGCTTTCCCTGTTTTTATGAATGTACCAAGAATCCCAATTACAGCAACAGTGAAAACCGTTCATTATTATTTTCTCTTTAATGTTATGTGGGCATCAGTAGTATTGCTAAATGTCCCTTCACTGAGTGACTGCCATGCCAATATAGAAAGCAGTTAAGAGTTAACCCCATTTCTGCGAGTCTGGAGTCACATATAGGCCAGACCAGGAAAGGACGGCAAATAGCTTTTCCAAAAAAAAAGGCATCAGGTGGCTTTCATGGTCGCCATTACCAAGACTAGCTTTGGGGAAATTATAGAATCACAGAAGTCTTAATGTGCAGAAATAGGCCATTTGGTCCTTCGAATGAGCATCATGACCTGGTGCCAATCTAATGTTTCTCCCCAAAGCCTTGCACATAATTTTATCCAAATAACCATCCAGTGTTCCCTTGAATGTCAGTTGAATCTGCCTCTGCTACACTTCCAGGCAGTGCATTCCAGACTTTGTACAGAAGGTTTTTTTTCTCTCATGCCACCCTTGCTTGTTTTGCTAATCACTGTAAATCTATACCCTCTCATTCTAAATTGTTTTGCAAATGGGAACAGTTTCTCCTTATTTACTCTGTCCAGCCTGATTTTGAAAACCTCAATCAAATCTTCTGGTAATCTTCTTTTCTCCACGGAGAGCACACCCAATGACTTCAGTCTATTTTCATAATCAAAGTTTCTCATCCCTGGAATTATTCTTGTGAATTGCTTCTGAGCTCTCTCCACTGCATTGACATCCTTCCTATAATGTGATGCCCATAACTGTATGCAACACTCTAGCTGAGGTCTAACAGGTGTCTTATATAAATTCATCACCATTATATAAATTCCTTGCTCTTATATTCTATGCCTTGTCGATAAATCCATGGATTGAGTATGCATTACTTACTTCTCTCTCTACCTATCCTGTCACATTCAATGAGATCTGCACAGAAACACCCAGGTACCTCTGCTCCTACACCCCCTTTAGAATTTTAACAAGTATTTTATACTGTCTTTCAGTATTCTTCCTGCTAAAATACATTACCTCAAACGTCTCTGCATTAAATGTAATCAGGTAGAGCTAACATGGTTTTGTCAAAGGGAAATCAAGTTTAACAATTTATTGGAGCTCTTTCAAGCAGTAACTACTGCTGCAGATAATGAGGAGCCAGTGGATGTAATGTATCTAGATTTCCAGAAGGCGTTTGATAAGATGCCTCATCAAAGCTTATTGTGGAAAATAAAAACTTATTGTACAGGGGATGGCATACTGGCATGGTTAGAGGATTTACTTGCTAATAGGGAGCAGAGAGTAGGAATAAATGAATCTTTTTCAAGCTGGCAGGAAATCATAAATGGTGTGCCATAGGGGTGGGTACTGGGGCTGGGGCTTTGACAATGTACAATTTATATGAATCATTTGGATGAAGCGCTTAAAGCTATTGTAGCTAGATTTGCTGATGACATTACGATAGGTAGGAAAGTTTTCAAGAAAGATTAAGATAAAGTTCTTCAGACTAAGGAATCAAAGAGTATGGGAAGAAAGCAGAAACAGGGTATTGAGTTGAATAATCAGCCATCATCATATTAAATGGAGGACAGGCCCACAGGGCCTACTCCTATATTCTGTTTGTTTTAATTAAAATGAGTTGTGAAAAGGATATAAGGAGCCTACAAAGGAATATAGATAGTTAAGTCAGTGGGAAGTGATTTGGCAATGGAACTGCAATATGGAAAAATGTAAAATTATCCATTTTGGCAGGAAGAATAAAAGAGAAGCATCTTATCTAAATGATAAGAGGTTACAAAAGCTCTGGGGTACAGAGAAATCTGGGTAGCCTAGTATCTGAATCACAGAAGGTTTGGTATGCAGATACAGCAAATAATCAGGCAAGCAAATAGAACACTAAGGTTAATTGTGAGGGGATCTAATGCAAGAGTAGGGAGGTTGCATTTTAGTTATACAGGGCATGGGTGAGACCACATCTGGAGTACTGTGTACAGTACCTGCCACCATACTTATGGAGGGATATTAATGCACTGGAAACAGTTCAGAGAAGGTTTACTGGACCAATACCTGCAATGAGCAGAATCTCTTACCCCAGCCTTGTATTCTCTAGGGTTTAGAAGAGTCAGAGTGACTTAATTGAAACATATAAAAGTCTTCAGGGGATTGATAGCAGCTGATGACAAACTATTTCTCTTGCCTGAGGAATGGAGCACGTGGTCACATTCACAGAATTAGGAATTGACCATTTAGGACTGAGATGAGGAGAAATGTATTCACTCGAAGGATTGAAAACCTTCAAAGCTGTGGGTACTCAGTTGCTGAATATTTACATAACAGTGGCTAATGGACTTTTGCATATTAAGGAAATTCAAGATATGGAGATAGTGTGGGAAGGGGACCAGAATAACAGAGCAGGCTCAGGCAGTCAAATGGCCTATTCCAGTTTCTATTTCTTACGTTCTTACAGGAAACATGGCTGCTAATTCACGCACAGAAAGCTCCAATAAATGGCAATTGCTATTGGCCAGATAATTAGATTTGATTCCCTACAATGTGAAAACAGGCCCTTCAGCCCAACAAGTCCAGACCGACCCTCCAAAGAGTAACCCACCCAGATCCATTTTCCAATGACTAATGTACAAGATAATACATGGCTTGGAAAGGGTGGACGCTAGGAAATTGTTTCCGTTAGGCGAGGAGACTAGGACCCGTGGACACAGCCTTAGAATTAGAGGGGGTAAATTCAGAACAGAAATGCGGAGACAATTCTTCAGCCAGAGAGTGGTGGGCCTGTGGAATTCATTGCCGCAGAGTGCAGTGGAGGCTGGGACGCTAAATGTTTTCAAGGCAGAGATTGATAAATTCTTGATGTCACAAGGAATTAAGGGCTACGGGGAGAAGGCAGGTAACTGGAGTTGAAATGCCCATCAGCCATGATTGAATGGCGGAGTGGACTCGATGGGCTGAATGACCTTACTTCCACTCTTATGGTCTTATGGTACCCAGCACTATGGGCAATTTGGCATGGCCAATTCACCTGAACTGTACATCTTTGTGACTATGGAAGAAAACCAGAGCACCCAGAGGAAACTACCCAGACACAGGGAGAATGTGCAAACTCCACACAGACAGTCACCTGAGGCTGGAATTGACCCTGGGTCCCTGGTGCTGTGTGGCAACAGTGCTACCGCTGAACCATTGTGCAACCCCTGTTTTTGTAATGCTAATGCAGGAACAAATATTGTCCAAGATAGTGGGGATAGTTCCCTTGATCTTTTTCAGAATAACGCATGGGATCTTTTATATCCACCAGGGAAGACACAGGGATGTTAGTTTAATGTCTCATCTGAAAAACGGCATGTCTGACAATGTAGCACTCATTCACTGATCACTGGAATGTCAGCCTAGATTTATATGCTCAAGTCCTGTAGTGGGACTTGAATTCATGACTTTATGTGAGATTGCAACTGACTAAGAACTTCTGACACCTACAGTGTCTCATTAACAGCGGATATAACCAAGGCAGACTTAACTGCTAGGAGTTAGTGAAGCAAAAAGCACAAATGCATTTAAGGGGCAAAATAAAAAGTAAAGGGAGAGAGGAATAGAAAAGGATAAAATGAAGGTAGATGAAATAGAGTGGGAGCAGTGTGTGGAGTGTAAAATGGATAGCCCAACTGAGCTCAAAGGTTTGATTCTCGGCTGTAAATTCTATGTAGGTATCTACACTCTTTTCAGATGATGTAGGAGTGATTTCTTGCTTTAATCCCACTCCACTGCCCAGATCCTAAACCAGGACTGTTCTGATTATTTTCCTTTGAACAAATTTCTGATCGAAATCCATCTATCCTCAGCTGAATTTGGAATGTATCCAGTATCTTTTTGGGTGCTGTAGCCGAGATAGGAACACAGAAATAGATTGAATATTTTAAGATATTACTGTCTAGCTACACGCACATACCTTTAATGCAAAGCAGGATGCAAAGAGATCTCTGACCAAAGCATCATATTCCTGTCTCACTTCTTTCCTGATCTCATCTTTCAGCTTTGTATTCTCTTCCTCCAGGTTGGCCAGCTTTGCCCGCAGAGCTGTGATCTCGATAATTATCTCATGACTGAGATCAGCTAACTGAGCAAAAAAAAACAGGATTAAAACCAACACAGGGATTTGGTAATTTCGGCAGTTAGTCATTGGTAGTTACAAAGTGGTGTGCTCCTGAAAAATACACATGCAGACAAAACGTATGGGTTGCCCAATGTCCACAAACATGATCTCTTTGCGTTGCCATACCTTATCCATGACTAATTCTGCACAATATGAATTGGCTCCAACCAGTTTGGAGCTGGTTTTCTACAACACACGGTGACAGATTGTTTCCCCTTCACAAAAACGATACAATGTCTGCATGTCAACAGGAATGCCCTGTCTGTGTATTTTTGACATTACTAGCTATTCACTTGTGTGCCACTCAAGTGTTTACACTGGATCACTGTATCATGAGAAGCTGGATGTGCTGCCATTATCTGAGTCTGTAACTTATGAACTGAGCAACTTGCATAATTAACCTCATGTCTTAATGAGACTATGTGAACAAATAGATGGTGCTACCACAGAATTCCCCGTGGGCTGGGTTCTCGCTAACATTTTCATCACTTTCGATGATGAGAAACACATTTTGATGGAAAATAACACTTCTCCTCCTACTCCTTGCATATTTGTAATATATAGATGGTACATTTTATATATTTCAATTTGCAGTTGCATGTAAGAATTTTCTTTTTCCTATACACCTCTATGGTCTCCATCCCATACTGACATTCACCTTTGAAATGGAGTAGTCTAACAGGCTTGCTTCCTTCCTCGTGCAAGTTGAGAAATCTGCTGTTGGGTTCTCTGTCACCCTGCACCGCAAGCTCACCTTCACTGGTTAATTGATGCATTAATATTGCATTAAGATTCCTATCAATCCATGACTATGAGATTGTCATCGTTAGCAACTTGGTAAATAGGGCATGAGCCATTTTCACACCATGCAAGCTTGATGCTGAAATAGGGCATGTTAAAGTCATTAGGCAGGACATTGACTACCCTGACCACTGATTACTGTGTACCACACAAACTCATGAATGGGACTAAGAACTCCACTTTCAGTCCTGAGAAGTTCCCATACTATTTCAGAATACGCTGGGAGGATAAGGCATCACAAAGGTTTGAGAAACAGGTAAAGCTGGCCATTTTACACTGCTACTATGCATGTGGAATCATAAGTGGTGCTCTTCAACAAGAGGATGCTATTATTATACCAAAGAGACATCCTGCCTGCTGCACAAGTACAGAATGTGGAATATTAATATTAAATGCCAGGTATAAAGACCCCTTGTTCCAGAGATCATCAGAAACAACATATCCCATTGGCTGTTTACAGCAGGTAGAGTACTGGCTGGAGTGAACCAGCTCATTGCCTGTAAAACTCAGAACATAACATGTGAATCTATGATTGAACAGCATTTACTCAAAATCTTGAGCATGCCAACAATTAGACTCAGAACCGATATAAGATTATCACTCAGGTTTGCAATGTGTCATACTCATGCTTGTCACAAGTTAAATATACTTGGCCAACAGGCCTCAGGTAGTAGGTTCCATGCTCTGGGCTTCCAGAAAGCCAGCCGCTGCTCAGCTAAGGGCCTGGTATTGGGATGCCCAAAAGGAACCAACAAGGGATCCTCACTGCCTCTCTGCAATATATCTCCCAATCCAATTCTACGATTCACCCAACTTTTAATTTATTTTCTCCAAGGCAATACCCATAACAACATTGTATCATTGTTTTAAAAGGGGACAAGGAATAAGCCACTAATTATAGGTCAGTCAGTCAGTGATACCTTGATGGTGGGCAAATAATCAGAATCAATTCTGATGGACAGGACAAACTGTTACTTAGAAAGGTACAGATTAATCAGGGATAGTCAGCATGGTTTAGTTCAGGGAGGTTGTGACTTTGTGACTTAAGTGCATTATTTTAGGAGTATAAAGGAGGATTAATGAGGATAGTGCAGTGAATGTTGTCTACATGGATGTTTGTACAGCATTTGATAAAGTCCCATGCGGCAGACGGGTCAGAAAAATGAAAGACCATGAGATACAGGGGAATGGGGTGAATTGGATCCAAAATTAGCTCAGTGACAGGAAGCAAAGGATAATAGTTGATGGATGTTTTGGTGAATGGAAAGCAGCCTCTACCAGTTGCGCACTGTTGCGCAGTGTTTTTGGTGAATGGAAAGCAGCAACCCTTGGGTTCGCTGTGGGTCTTTTGTTGTACATATTAATGATTTGAATTAAATGTGGGAGGGCCTGATTGGGAAATTTGTAGATGACATAAAAGATTGACAGTGAAAAGGATAGCTTTCAACTCCAGTATGATATGGAGGTGCCAGTGTTGGATTGGGGTGGACAAAGTCATAAATCATACAACGCCAGTTTCTTGTCCAACAGGGTCATTTGAAATTGCAAGCTTTCAGAACATAGCCCCTTCATCAGGTGAAGTGAGAGAGAAGCACACAGACATAGAATTTACAGGCAGAGAGGTCAAGGGCAGAGAGATCAAAAGATCATAGAAATGGTGTGAGTCACACATTGAATAATAAAGTCTTTGCAGGTGATCAAGAGTGTCAGATGGTGTGAGTAAAATGTCAACAGTTGAATAACAAGTGAAGGGATAACCTATAATCTGATTAAATGAGACAGAGAGATAATTTCAAAAAAATAAAAATAAGGTGATGCTGGAGACAAACCATATGACTGAAATAACAGGATAGGTATAAGAATCGCATGCTGGAGGTCTAACCATAGTAATAAGTAATCCTAAATTGTACAAACTAATTAAGGTAGAGAGATCATAACGATTAATCAAGGTGATGGTGTCAAAACAGGACAGTAAGGATGATTTTACAGACACAGAACAGTGTGGTGGGATCACATATAGTGCATCATGAACCCAAGATCATGGCTGAGGCCATCTTCATGGGTACAGAACTTGGATATCAGTTTCTGCTCAGCGATTCTGTGTTGTGTATCTGAAGGCCACATTGGGGGATAAGTACCTGAGGATCGGAGGCTAAATGTCCTTGACCGCGCACGTGTTCCCAACTAAGAGGGAAAATTCTTATTTGGCGATTGTTGCGCAGTGTCCATTCATCCATTGTCTTAGGGCCTGCATGGTGTCAGCAATGTATCATACCTCCAGGCATCCTTGCCTGCAGCATATGAGATAGACAACATTGGCTGAGTCACATGAATATCTGCTATGCACGTGGTGGGTGGTGTTCACCAGTGTGATGGTAGTATCCATGTCAATGATCTGCCATGTATTGCAGA
Source organism: Chiloscyllium plagiosum (assembly GCF_037043375.1). Taxonomy (NCBI): domain Eukaryota; kingdom Metazoa; phylum Chordata; class Chondrichthyes; order Orectolobiformes; family Hemiscylliidae; genus Chiloscyllium; species Chiloscyllium plagiosum. Next base: position 120,757,375 of record NW_028270141.1, on the reverse strand, counting down.
GGTTTCCATGGTATGGTTCTGTGGTGTTGTTGTCAATGTTGCCTGAAGGAAGGGTAGTTTGCTGCGAATGATGGTCTGTTTAAGGTTTGGCGGTTGTTTGAAAGTGAAAAGTGGAGCTGTAGGGAAGATCTTGGTGAGAAGTTTGTCATCATCGATGATGTGATGAAGGCTATGAAGAACATGCTGTAGTCTCTCAGCTCCGGGGAAGTACAGGATGATGAAGGGTACTCTATTGGTCATATCATGTGTCTCTCTTCTGAGGAGGTTGTTGTGGTTTATCAATGTGGCATGTTGGAACTGGCAATCGATAAGTTGAGCATCATGTCCCGTTCTTATGAGTGCATCCTTCAAACTCTTTAGTTGTTTGTTGCATTCTCCTTTATCTGAGCAGATCCAGTGTATGTGCAGTGCTTGTCCGTGTTTTAATATGTTTTGGGTAGAGGCTGTTCAGGTAAACGTCCTCCAATGTGGCCTTCAAGATACATAACAACGCAGCATTGCTGAGCAGAAACTGATAGCCAAGTTCCATACCCAACCAGCCTCAACCATGATCTTGGGTTCATGTCGCACTACATGTGATCCCACCACACTTCTGTATCTGTACAATCTTCCTTACTGACCTGTTTTGACACTATCACCTTGATAAATTGTTAAGATCTCTGTACCATAATTAGTTTGTACAGTTTTGGATTACTTATTACTTTGGTGTGCGAATTTTATACCTATCTCGTTATTCCAGTCATTTGGCTTGTCTCCAGCACCATCTTATTTTTAATTTTTTGTAATTATCTCTCTGCCTCATTTAATCAGATTATAGGTTATCCCTTCACTTGTTATTCAGCTGTTGACACTTTACTCACACCGTCTGACACGCTTGATCACCTGCAGAGACTTTATTATTCAGCTTATTGACACTTCACTCACACCATTTCTATAATCTTTTGATCTCTCTGCCTATAAATTCTGTGTCTGTGTGCCTCTCTCTCTTTCTCTTCACCTGACGAAGGGGTTACGTTGCGAAAACTTGTGATATCAAATAAACCTGTTGGACTATAACCTGGTGTTCTTCCTGACCTCTCCGCCCCCCACCCCATTCCAGCCTATCACCCTCACCTTGACCTCCCTCCACCTATCGCAATTCCAACGCCGCTCCCCCAAGTCCCTCCTCCCTACCTTTTATCTTAGCCTGCTGGACACACTTTCCTCATTCCTGAAGAAGGGCTTATGCCCGAAGCGTCGATTCTCCTGTTCCTTGGATGCTGCCTGACCTGCTGCGCTTTTCCAGCAACACAATTTCAGTAGTGTAACTTCTGGCTATCTCCAGAATGAGATAAATGTTTGTTTATGTGGGCCGAAAAGTGACAAATGGAATTCAATCGAATCAAGTGTATGGTAATAAATACAGAGAAGGCAAAAAAGCAAGGGCATACAGAAAACATGGGATGATATTAGAGGATGGATGCTAGGAAATTGTTTCCGTTAGGCGAGGAGACTAGGACCCGTGGACACAGCCTTAGAATTAGAAGGGGTAAATTCAGAACAGAAATACGGAGACATTTCTTCAGCCAGAGAGTGATGGGCCTGTGGAATTCATTGCCACAGAGTGCAGTGGAGGCTGGGACGCTAAATGTCTTCAAGGCAGAAATTGATAAATTCTTGATTAGATTAGATTATATTAGATTAGATTAGATTATCAGAAATTGATAAATTCTTGATGTCACAAGGAATTAAGGGCTACGGGGAGAATGCGGGTAAGTGGAGTTGAAATGCCCATCAGCCATGATTGATTGGCGGAGTGGACTCGATGGGCTGAATGGCCTTACTTCCGCTCCTATGTCTTATGGTCTTATGGAAAGTGGATGTGCAAGAGTTTGGAATACAGGTCCACAGGTCCTTGAAGATGACAGGACATATTGGGGAGAGACATATTTGGAATGCTTGCCTTTTTTGGATGAGGTATAGAATCTAAACAGGGACATGAACGTGCGAAGTAGAAACAGGGGTTTGCTATTCAGCCCTTGAACCTGCTCCACCATCGAATAAGATGGTGATTTTGTTTGTGTTTCTTATCGACCCCAAATATCTTTGATTCCCCTGCCTAACAGGTAGGGTATTTGCCTCTGTCTAAACATAATTTAATGACCCTACTTCCACAATCTTCTGAGGCACAGAGTTCCAAAGTCACACATACCTCAAAGAAAATAATTCTCCTCATCTCTCTCCTAAAAAGACAGATTTTGAAATATTATACAGTGTCCCCTCACCCACTCCCAGGTCTGGACTGACCAACAAGAGGAACCATTCTTTCCAAGTCCTTCTTTTAAAAACCACTTAAGATCTTATCAAAGACATTCGAAACTCCAATGAAAACAAGCCCATCCTGTCCACCCTATCTCCAGGACACAACCCACACGTTCATGGTGTCATTCAGTAAATCTCTGCTCAACTGCCTTCAACACATCCACAACCTTCCTTAAACAAAAAGTGTTTCAGATTCAGTTTCACAAATGCCCTGGATAACGTCCTGAATTTTATGTTCAATTCCTCTCGTAATAAAGACAGAAACATTGAAATAGGGACAGGAATAGGCTATTCAGCCCTTCCAGCCTGCTCTGCCATTCAGTATGATCATGGCTAATCGTCCAACTCAATCCCGCTTTTTCCTCAAACCCTTTGATTCCTTTAGCCCTAAGAACTATATCTAACACCTTCTTCAAAACATTCAGTGTTCAGGGGCCTCAACTACTTTCTGTAGCAGAGAATTCCACAGGTTTACCAATCTCTAAAAGATAGCATCCCATTGGCCTTCTTCATTACATGCTGTACTTGCATACTACCTGTTTGTAACTCATTGAAGCGAATATCTAAATCCCTCTGCACCTTGGAATTCTGCAGTCATTCTCTGTTTAAATAATATGAATGTGATGCTGGAACTGTATAGAAGCTGGCTAGCCCACAGCTGGAGTTCTGTGCACAGTTCTGGTCACCATATTACAGGAAGGATATAACTGCTCTGGAGGTGGTACAGAGGACAGTTACAAGAACATTGCTGAAAATGTGTTGCTGGAAAAGCGCAGCAGGTCAGGCAGCATCCAAGGAACAGGAGAATCGACGTTTCAGGCATAAGCCCTTCTTCAGGAACACTGCTGCTATGAGGCAAGTTTAGAGTGGCTGGGAGTTATTTTCCACAAAATTAACCAAATTTCTGAGAGGCCTAGATAGAGTGAGCAGGATGACTGTTTGTGTGGAGTTTGCACATTCTCCCTGTGTCTGTGTGGGTTTCCACCAAGTGCTCAGATTCCTCCCACAGTCCAAAGGTGTGCAGGTTTAGTGGTTAGTGTCCAGGGATGTGCAGGCTAGACAGATAAGAAGTGTTAAATGCCAGGTTACAGGGATAAGGTATGGGACTGAGATGCTCTTTGGAGGGTTAGTGCCAACTCTATGGGCTGAATGGCCTCTATCCACACTGTTGGGATTCTGTAATTCTATGACTTGTTTCCTCCTTGTGAAGAAGAGGTGAATTAGCAGATGTCACAGATTTAAGTTGCTTTGTAGAAGGGTTAGAGGAGACATGAGGAAAGAATTTTCACCCAGGAGGTGGTGGATGCCTGGAATTCACCATCCAGTTTGATGGTGAGGACAGAAACCCCCAAATCATTTAGAAAGTCCCTGGATCTCCACCTGAAGTGTTGTAACCTGCAGAGTTATGGAGCAGGGACAGTGAAATGGGAGGCTATTTGTGTTTTTTCTCCCAATCTCTGGCCAGTGCAGACACGACAGCCTCTTCATCTGCCGTTGCTTGATTTCAGTGTGAAGAACAACACAATGGTTTTCTCTCTCCATTCATTGCAGCTCAGAGTTTGTGGCTGTTACAGTTTGTACTTGGTTCCTTTTTAAAGATTTGTCTCAAAAACCACATCCATATTTGTTATTGATTGTATTTTTCAATAATTTTATATGTTTGTAAAGTTAAAAAAAATTTGCAAACAAATATATTTACAAAGAAACCCCACATCCACAGGGTAATGCTTCCCCAGCCTGTTTACAGCAAGACTGCTGACACCAATGGCTCCTCCACAGTTTCCCAGCCCCCACTGACAGTAGCTATACCACCTCCACTCACTCATTCCAGATCCATGGCATTGCCCACCCTCCACATTCCCAAAATTCCCCTGCCCCTGAGAGTGTCAGTGTAGGGAGTGGGGGTGGAATGGGGGAAAAGATGATTAATAATACAAGAAATAGAAAGTCATTCAAATCTTTAAAACACTTTTCTGTCAGACTTCAAGTGGTGTGTCTCTAGATCATGATACCGAAGGGAGCAATGCAATTTCTGTTGGATCTCTCCTGTCAGTTGTTATTGTTGGGAAAGCAGGCTCCTGCTGCAGTCCACCGAATCATAGAATCCTCAGTGCTGAAAGAGACCATTCGGCCCATTGAGTCTGCACTGACCCATCAAAGACCATCCCACCCAGACCCAAGTCCCCACCTTATCTCCATATCTCCACATGGGGGTTTTTAAAGCACGGCTAATTCACTCGGCCTGCACATCTTTGGACTGGGGAGCAAACCCACGCAGATTTGGGGAGAACGTGCAAACTCTGCACAGATGGTCGCCTGAAGGTGGAATTGAACCTAGGTCCCTGGTGCTATGAGACAGCAGTGCTAACCACTGAGCCACTGTGCTGCTCAAAATGAAACGCAATGCCTCTAGTTTATCACTGATCCCAAGATGCAGGGCTTTCCAAATTATTTGTGTTCATCGAATTATAACAGTACAGAACAGAGCCTTTGGCCTGCCAAGTCTATGCTGCCAAAGCTAAACTAAATCTACACTAGTCCCACTTTCCAACACTAGACCCATAATCTTTAATGTTATGACAAAAGTATTATACTTTTCTTTGATTCTATTCTAAAAACCCAGGCATGAAGCAACTCCACTTGATTAAGGAGGCAAGTAATCTCTCTAGTAATGGATTATTCCCCATTTAGCAAATACTCCAGTCTAGACTCTGAAATATCTACACAGAGGCCGGTATCCTGTCACCAAGTCACTCTTTATTTACACATGCACAGTACACTGGCGGGGGCTAGCTCGGAGTCAGTCCCTCAAGTGAGGAGATTCTGAATCTCCTGTTTATATCTGTCAATCAGGCCTCTCAGGTTAACATCCCCAATCAAAGATCTCAGTCAATAAGATCCACCTGCTCCCAATCACTACATGCCTCCCCCATCCAAGTCGCGGATGTAGGCTTGGTCTTTCTCTTGTAGATTCTCTTGCGACCTTTTCACCCCAGGTCTAGTTCCTCTGACTTGGACTCAGACACGGGGAGGCACTGAGCCCATAAAGGGACCGGCATAGTTGACATGCAATTGAGTCCAGGGTTTACCTGGCCATTGCCACAAATGTGGAGTGGCCACCGGCGATGATTTCTGTCCTTGTTGGCACTCTGGGCACTCCCCCACCAAAGCAGCTATGTTGGCATCCAACCTTGACCTCCAGACATAACATCTCGCTCACATCTTCAAATTGGAAACCCCTGGGCAACCTTGGTGGAGTTCAGCCAGTATCCTGTGGTGACCTTTACTCGGTACATTCCCCCCTTGCTCCCCATAGTGATATGCTGTCCTCTAACAGTGATCTGGTCTGTCCGAATCCAGAAAGGTTTCAATCCTGTTTGCAATGGCCTCTGCTTCCCCCATTACACTGGCTGTTTTAGTTTTGCTCGGATAAGATCTTTTTGTGTCCACAGTTGGATATTGTCAGTGGTGACCAGAAGAGTGCCTGGAAAGTTCAAAACAAAAATGAACTTTTCTTGGGAGACACCTTCCTGGAAATCGGCCTCAGAATGTTCTTACTCAAGTTAGGCCTTGTAGGATTTCTATGCTGTGTTGAGTCTGCAAACTAGCAGCAACTACAATGGCTTGCCAGCCCAGATCCTGAAGAACTGTTTAGCTACTTGGCCGAGGCTCAGCATTGTTGTGGGGTTCTGCGGTGGGTTGGCCTAGGGTCCCTCTGTTCAGGACATGCCTGCATGAGGCTCTTCAATTACCCACAATGATGTGGTGTTCCCCAAGCTAAGTTGGACAGCTGAGGGTGCCCAGTTCCATCGGGATGCCCAGTAGTTCTCATGCTCCACTGGTCATGTTTTCTAATGACAAGGCCAGCTGTATTGCCTGTTTGAAGTCCAGTTGGCCTTCAACTGCTGACGTCATTAATCCCACATATCAAATGGTCTCTCTGTATCTCATTCAGGGTTAACCCAAAATTAAACACCTCTGCCAATCATCCTGACTTCATCAAAAGACCCAATATGGATTCCCCTGCATCTCCAACTGCCAAATAAAACTGATGGCATCTCTGAATTCGAGGAGGTTTGGGGTCATAATATTCCTTAACCAACTCTGTCAACTCTTGGAAGATTTTAGTATCTCGTGCCTCTGGGAAAGTTAAGCCCCTTATAATTGAGAATGCTGCAGATCCATTAACGGTTAGAAGGATTACTCGTTGCTTTCCACCAATGGTCATTGCCTGGGGGAAAAAAATTGCATTCTTTCCACAAACTGGGCTCAGTCTTCAAGGGCAGGGTCAAACGAGTCAAAGTTCCCAAATAATGCATGATGCTAGAAATACTTACCCCAACTCAAAGACAACTGTTTGGGTACATCCTATTTTCTCCTTCCATTACTGAAATAACTCCACACAGGCTGGTGTCCCATCACCAAGTCAACTTTCATTTAAATGTGCACAGTACACTAGCTGTGGCCAGCAGCTCAGAGTCAGTCCCTCAAGTGAGTAGATTCTAAATCCCCTGTTTTTTTTTAATTCATAGTTACACAAAATACAATACAACAGTAATAATACACAAGAGAAATAGGGACACAACCATAAGGTGCCCAAAATCTCACAAAACAAACACTACATAGAACACATGCAGAACTTTCACACAAGTCACTGTCCTCTTAAAGTAGCACAATGAGAGAAGTCCAAAAAGAAAGAGTCTAGTTCAGCAGAGTTCACAGCAGGCTGAGCCCACATTATAGAATTGCAAACACTTTACACATTGCCTGCAAAATCCTCACAGTAGAGTCTCCAGCACCCAGGCAGAGTCCGCGCCCGAAAGCACAGTCCACGCCCAAAGGCAGAGTCCACTCCAGCCTGCAGCAAATACTCGCCTCCCAGCACACACACAGATGTTCAATTTTTGCAGAGGCCTGGTCCACCCATACAGGCCCAGGCCTACTCACAGAGGAACAGTTCATCTGGAAAGATGCAGTTGGCTCACAGGGGCCATGCAAGAGGAAAGCCAGAATGCAAAGGCTAAGCCCTGCCACAAAATCAGCACAGTCCTTTCTCAAAATAAGCCAAAAAAAAAGAGTAGCACACTGTAACAAAGACTGTGACCAGCCAGTGAAACAACAGTTCTATAATGAGAACTGAAATACACCTGGAACACACTGAATGTGAAGATCAGCCAGTTCAGGAATCAGGTTCCCCCAAAAACAAAGACCAACAGCAGTACACACTGGCTACATGGCCAGTCAGCTCAATGTCAGCCCTCAGATCTCAGGAAATGCTAAATCTCCTGGCTATATCTTTTTAAGTTCCCCTCACAGGAGCACACTGGCTGTGAGGCCGACCAGCCAGCTCAGAGTCAGACCCTCAAGTGAATAAGTTCTAAACCCCTGTTTATATTTTTTTTCTGTTTACACCTTTGTAAAATTTTATTAAACAGTACAGTTTACAAATAAACAGTTAACATTAACAACTGTATATAGAGAAACAACAATTTACAGGGGAGAGGGGGCGGCAAAGCCAGGCCCCAAATCTCACTGTTTAACCAGTTTTCAGGGAAAATGAGGACAAACCTCAAATCCCAAATCCCCTGTCAGCCAGGGCTCCCTGATTGGCCCAGGTTAACAACCCCAATCAAGGATCTCAGTCAATAAGATCCACCTGGTTTTAATCACCCAAACCCATTCTGGATTAATAATGACTGGCTGCAATTAATATGCACTCACCATACTCAATGAACAATTCCAAGGTCAACTCAACCCAAACCTCCCACAGAAACTGCCTAACCTACTGCGTTTTTGCAGCAATTTGTGTTTCTAGTTTCTGAGTCCCAACATCCTCAGTATTTCACGTCTGTACAATACTAAAAGGAGGTTTATTTACCTGGCAGCTAAGTGTTGTAGATGGTGTTTGGGATTTCTGCATTCCCTTTATTTCCTGAAAATAAATCATAACAAAATAATGTACAGAACATTAAATTTCGAAGTATGATATTATAGATTCTGTGCAACAAAGAATTCTTTTACGCAAGAAACTCATGGTCTCTTTCGAAGAGAAAAACCTTTCCTTCCCATGTTCAACATTTTGGAGAGCTGTATGTAGAACATTTGCCTCTTTCCAAGATGATTTCTGTGGTTGGCAGATTCTCTTTAGCCCAGAAACAAACCACAAAATTCATCAATCAGCTTAACAACTGGGGCCTGAACACTGACATGGCTGAGACATACAATCAAGCTGCACTGATAAATAGGTAGATAGTCAGTCAGCAACTTTTTCTTTATTCACTCATGGGCTGTGAGCATCACTGGTTTGCTCAGCATTTATTGTCCATCCTTAGTTGCCCTTGGATTCAACTGAGTGTCTTGCTGGGACAGACCCAGAGGGCAGTTAAGAGTCAGCCAAACACATGTAGACCAGTTTAGGAAAGGAAAGCAGTTTCCTACCCTAAAGGACATTAGTGAACCAGAATGGTTTTTTTTACAACAATCAACAATGGGTTCATGGTCATCATTAAACTTTAATTCCAGATTGTTTTTATAAATTTTTTCACAGTAAGTTTAAAAAAGGAAGAGAATAACGATAGAATAAAGGAATAAAGGTTGCATAATGAACATGATATCAATATGACCATGAAGTGGTCATGTTAGTTCCTGTCAGTTTTAGTATGTGATTTAGGGATGTTTCCTTAACAGTCAACATTATAAGGTTCATCAATTAAACAACTGGTTTCCACTGGATCACTGCAGTCCAGGATTTCAAGTTGGAATCATATACCTAGATAAAACGTTGGATTGTGTTGTTTTAAAATCTTATCCCTTTCCATTCTATCTGAGATGACAAGCTTCTCCATTCAGAAAGAATGTAAGTCTCTCCTTGACATTCAATGTAATGTGATGGTACTGTTATGGTCTGTTAATTTTTAGAAAGAAAAACTGTTAAAGGCAACCACTTTTAGTGATAAAACATGTAATCTGATTGTAACTAGATACAAGAAACTAAAAGCATGGCTACTGCAAGTCATGTGATTGTACAACAACAAGTTCTGTTGATCACAGCGACCTTGTGAGAAGAACCATGGGTGGGAGATGAGCTGCCTTCAGATGCCAATACCTTTGATGGAGCATGACTTAATTTTCCAGGTCTCCTGGCAACAACAGCCATCTTAGCTCATCAGCTAAGAATTGCTCAAGAATAGCCAACTGCCCAGATAAGATTCCATCTTGAACCTTCCTGGGAGAAACATCCAGGAAGGCAGAGAGATTGAGGAAGAGACGGAGACATTGTGAAAGAGTTCATGACTCACTACAATATAACTGGGCAGCTAAACCTGAATGCTTGCAGAACCAGAAATCAGGAATTGTCTTCTCTCCTCACAATCTGCTCTCCTGTGAAATCTACCTGCATTCAACCACAGAGACTGTCACAGTTACCAGATGCGGTTCCAAGTGTTAACCACTTCATGGCAACAAGAAACTCAAACAACAGGCCCCAATAACAAATCACAGGTATTTATTGGGGTCTTGTAAGTATTCTTTGGGATTTATTGCTAATCATTTTAATCTCAATATCCTTAATTTCCTGTTCTAGCATTACAAGGTAACACAGCATGGAAACAGACCCTTCAGTCCTGCTACTCCATGCTGACCATGTTCCCACTTGCCTGTGTTTGGCCATATCCTTCTAAACCTTTGCTATTCACGTACTTATCCAAATGTCATGGCACAGTAGCTCAATGGTTAGCACTGCCCTCTCACAGCGCCAGGGACCCGGGTTCAATTCCAATATTAAGTGAATGTCTGTATGGGTTTCCATCGGGTGCTCTGGTTTCCTTCCACAATTGTGCAGGTTAGGTGAATGGGCCATGCTAAATTGCCCATAGTGTTCAGGGATATGTAGGTTATGTGCATTAGTCAGGGGTAAATATAGGGTAGGGGAATGGATATGAGTGGGTTACTCTTCCGAGGGTCGGTGTGGACTTGCTGGGTCGAAGGTCCTGTTTCTAATAGGTAGCATGGTGGCTCACTGGTTAGCACTGCTGCCTCACAGCACCAGGGGCCCGGGTTCGATTCCAGCCTCAGGTAACTATCTGTGTGGAGTTTGCACATTCTCCCCATGTCTGTGTGGGTTTCCTCCCACAGTCCAAAGATATGCAGATTAGGTGAACTGGCCATGCTAAATTGCCCATAGTGTTCAGGGATGTGTGGGTTAAGTGCATTATTAGGGGTAAATATAGGGTAGTGGAATTGGGTCTGGGTAGGTTACTCTTTAGAATGGTTAGTGTGGATTTGTTGGGCTGAAGGGTCTGTTTCCACAATGTAGGGATTCTATGTGTCTTTTACATGTTGTAACTGTACCTGCATCCACCACTTCCTCTGGCAGTACATTCCACACATGACCCATTCTCTGTGTAAAAAAGTTACCCTTCATGTCCTTTTTATATCTTTCTCCACTCATCTCAAAAATATGCTGCCTAATTTTGAACTCCCTCACCCTAAGGAAAGACCTTGCTATTCACCTTATCTATGCACTTCATGATTTTATAAACCTCTCTCAACCTCCTACACTCCAGTGAAAAAAAGTCCCAACTCAAAAAACTCAATCAAGTTCGTGAGACACAATCTACCATACACAAAGCCATACTGACTTTCCCTTATCAGCCCTGGTCTCTCCAAATCCATGTAAATCCTATCTCTCAGAATCACCTAAAACAACTTACTCACTACCAATGTCAGGCTCACAGGTCTATAGTCTCCAGGCTTCTCCTCACAGTCTTTCTTAAATAAAGGCACAACATTAGCCACCCTCCAGTCCTCTGGCGTCTCATCTGTGGTTATAGATGATACAAATATTTCTAGTATGGGGTCTGCAATTTCTTCCCTAACTTCCCACAATATCCTGGGATACAATTGATCAGGTCCCAGAGATTTGTCCACCTTTATGTTTTCTAAGACTTCCAGCACTAACTCTTCTGTGATGTGGACTGCTTTTAAAACATCAATATTTATTTCCTTAAGCTCTCTGGCCTCCACTTTTTTCACCACAGTAATAACTGAGGCAAAATATTTATTTAGTATCTCTCCCATCTCCTGAGATTCAACACAGATCTTACTGATCTTTAAGATGTCCTAATCTTTCTCTAGTTGTTCTTTTGGTCTTAAGGCACTTGTAGAATCTCTGGATTCTCCGTGATCTTATCTTCCAAGGCTGTCTCTTATTCCCTTACAGCCCTCCTGATTTCCCTCTTAAGAATGCCCCTATACCATTTATACTCTTGAAGAGATTCATTTGATCCCAGTTCTCTATACCTAATATCTCTTTTTTTTACTCTTGACTAGAACCTCAATACCTTTATTTATCCATTGTTTTCTACTCTTACCAGCCTTACCCTTTACTCTAACAGGAACATCACACATTTTAACAATAATAATGATAATGTTAATAATGTTATTTATGTATCCTGAGGAATCCTCACTATCAACCTATCTAACCTTTAAGGAGAATGCATGAGTTATATTAATCTACAGGTCATTGTTCACTAACAGTTGACTGATCATATGAATGGCATGGACAGGGTCATGACAAATAGTGCGATCATCACTGAATCTCTCATTATCACCATCCTGGGGGTTTACCATTGACAAGAAGTTGAACTGGATTAGCCATATAAATACAGTGGCTGTGAGAACAGTCAGAGACTAAGAATTCTGCAGCAAATAACTCACCTCCTGACTCCCCAAAGTCTGTCCACCATCTACAAGGCACAAGTCAGGAGTGTGATCAAATACTCCCCACCTGCCTGGATGGGTGCAGCTCCAACAACACAAATAGCTTGACAGGACAACACAGTCTGTCGCATTGGTAGGCCGTCCTCCGTGTTAAACATTCACTCCACCGCCAATGCACAATGGGACAGTGCCATCTATAAGATGGACTGCAGCAGTTCACTTTGATGATAATTAATTTTTTTTCCAACATACAAGAGAGGTAAGTATCAACTATTTCCCCACATCACCAGAGGAATCAAACATAATAATAATATTGCTAGAGAAAATAGTATATATTAATGCCATCCAGCAGGCTCCTGTCCATATTGAGATACAATCTCACAAGCACACACTCACACACATATGAATGTAAGCAAACACAGAGAAATATACCAACAGCGTAATTGCAGACATATGCCAATCTGATGAATCTATCGCTTCTTCTGATTGCTATCACAAACATATCCCTTCAAAAGGAATTGAAGTGAAATCAATGTGACATTGCCATCGCAAAAACAATAGTCACAACATAAACTTTTCAGAGTAAACAGCCAAATACTAAATCTTTCTTGTTAAATGGACTGTTCCGTACCTGTTCCTTTTGGTAAAGCAGTTGGTGTTCCTGACGAAGTATGTTTTCATAACACATGGAATAAGTCTCAAAGTTGCTGCGCTCTCTCCCCATTACATCACAAGCTAGAGACAGAAGGCAGTCTCTTAAATGGTCTTTGCTGAAGGTAATCTGTCAAAAATCATCAAATCTTTGAAGCACACAGCAATGTTTTGCTTCATATATGCATCATCGTAATGCTACAGATGGTGTGCAAGGTTATTGGCTTCTGATTCCAACCACCCCACTCCCATGGGATTAAATGTTGAGTTAAATTGAAATAATAAGCAGGGTTAAGGGGAAAAGACAGGAGACTGGGACAAAGTCAAGGTGCTCATTTGTAGAGCACGTGCAGACAGATGGACCAAATGGCCTCCTACTGAACCATAACAATTCTGTAATGCGCTGACAGGAAATGAGACTGCAATTCTACTGAGATTAATCTGTCACCCTTCAGGCATCACTCAACCCAAGTGAACATTCCAGTCTTGGTCTAATTGAAAGACTTTGCCCGGCTCTCAGGGGTATACCTGTGCGCACAGAGCATGGTTAATGGGAAATTAGCTGCTGGTGACCTCAGTGGGCAACCACAGGGGTATAGAGCCAGCTGTTTGTGCAGCAGCAGGAGAGGACTTTTGAAAATGTACTCAAAATGGAACTGAGTGGGTTGCTACTGAGTGGGTTGATAGGGATGATCTGTTAAACTTGAAGTACTTTCCCAACAGAGCAAAACTGAAGGCCAGGAGCATGCTGGTATATCTCATTGTATCTTGCACTGTATTTTGTTATCTCTACACTCTCCTGGTGTTGTATTTATTGAGGAAAGGGTCGCAGGTTACCTTACCTGAGCCATCTTCGTCAACCCCTCTTTCCATTTAATCTCACTGCAGACAGTGATAAAAGATACTAACCTAATCCACTCATTGGGAAATTCATGTAAATCGGCTGCAATGATAAGCTTTGGGTAACTGCCTGACTGGACTGTCCACTCAGTGTAGGTTTAACACAGTCAATCCAATCCAGAACATGTCTCTAGCTGTATTTGGAGCACCGAGTGTAGTTCTGGTCAGCATTCTATAGGAAGGATATGGAGGCTTTGGAGAGGGTGCAAAAGAGGTTTACCAGGATGTTGCCTGGATTGGAGTGTATTAGCTATAAGGAGAGGTTGGACAAATTTGAATTGCTTTCGCTAGATTCTTGGATGCTGAGGGGCAACTTGTATATAAAATTATGAGAGGCATTTTTAAGGTGGTTAGTCGGAGTCTTTTCTCCAGGATAGATATGTCAAATAGTAGGGGGCATAGGTTAAAGGTGAGAGAGGGAAAGTTTAAAGGAGATGTGTGAGGCAAGTTTTTTTACATAGTGGATGGTAAGTGCCTGGAACATACTGCCGGGGTGATGGTACAAGCAGATACATTAACAAAGTTTAAGAGGCATTTAGACAGACACATGAACAGGCATGGAATAGAGGGAAATGGACCATGAAACGGCAGATGGGATTACTTAATGACATCGTGGTCAGTATTGAGACAGTGGGCCGAAGGGGCTGTTCCTGTGTTGTACTGTTCTATGTTCTACACTAACATAGCTTGTTTCACCAACAGACTCTCATTTACCTGAGTTCCAGCTCCTCCAAAATTCATTAACATACGATTGAAAGCCCGATGAAAAGAAAACAGATGTAACTTTATTTTTCATTTGGAATATTCTACAAATTAAATGTTCAAAAGAACAATGGAACAGAGCTGACATTTACAGCATTTCATAATGACTGTCTCTGACTTCAGGCAGCTAAAAAAGACCTTTTAACTTTACAAGATCAACCATTTCAATCTTGACCAGAACAGCTATTTAGCTCATGAAAGGACCTTGTTAACCAAGAACTATTACTGGCATTTGATAACAAGTTCACAATTCACAAAGTCACAAGTTTATTTTGAGTTTTTAAAGTGCTGGCAAATCAAACTGGTTCTATACCTCTTTATCAGTCTCCTGGGAGTGCTCCTTCAATTTTTGCACAAAGCTCTCAACAATTTGAGGCCTCACTAACAAGACATTTTCTGTCATGGCTGAATGCTTCCAAACATCTGGAAGAAAGAAGAATTGTAAATGTTTACATTACATTTCTTCCCCTTTTTTAACCACAGTGTTTAAAACATCTTCAGTGCTCGCAAATCAGGTATTTTTAGTTCTACTGTCTTTCAGTTCCAACACATAATCATCTAATCTAATCCACTCATTGGGATTAAAATTAATAAATAAAATTAATTAATAAATAAATAATAATTTATTTATTTATTTATTAATTAATTTTATTTATTTGATTTATTAATTCATTTATAATAAATAATAATTTATTTATTTATTATAAATGAATTAATAAATCAAATAATCACATTTTATAATCTTTTACCATTTCTAAATCAGTTAAGATGAATAACAACTGGTTTGGCTCCTCTGGTGAAAAATTCCAGTAAAAGGGGCCATAAATTACATATGTCATAGAAAGTCAGGCAGAACTGGGAAAAAATTATGGTATTCATTGCCAAGAAGGGCCACTGGAGAGGACACTGTAAATAGATTCAATGTTTTATTAATTGGAAAAGACAGGGTAGATAAAGGTAAACTGTTTCCACTGGTTAGGGATTTTAGTACTACGGGATATAGTCTGAGAATTAGGGCCAGACTGTTTAGGAAAGATGTTCGGAAAAACAAAGGGTGGTAGATATTTGGAACTCTCTTGTACAAACAGCAATGGATGCTGGACTGGTTGTTCTTTTTAAACCTGAGATAGATTTTCTTTTTGTTTAAGGGATATGGGCAAAAGGCAGGTGTATGGAGGTAGGGCAAAGATCATTCATGAACTCATTTAAAGATGGAACAAGCTCAAGGGGTAAATGGCCTACTCTATTTCTATGTTCCTTTGATATCCATTGATTTGAAGAAAACAGACCGGTTTACTCTATGGATATCTAATGTTGTTAGTGTGTTCTTCAATTAAAATTTTAAAGATGAGAATATATTAGGCAGGAATTCATGAATCAAATAATCACATTTTATCCAATGAATCAGATATTGTTAGTTTCAGTAAACAGTACAGGTGAGAAACCAGAACACAGAGAAAGAGAAGGATATAATTGTACTAGGATGAGAGGAGAATGAGAGGTAGAAGTTAGATGCATTTGTATAGCAACTTTTCTGGTTTCAGAGCCTCCTAAAGTATTTCACAGCAAATGGAATACTTTTTGAATTGTCATAATGCAAAAGAAACAGCCAATTGCACACAGCAAGATCCCACAAACAGTGGTGTTATAATATCTTTAGTGATGTTGAATGATACATAATGCTATAATCACTAAGGAAAACTCCTCTGGTCTTCTTACAACAGTGCTGTTGCAGATATGGGGAGGAAGTGGATGGCGTTGATGTCACTTGACTAATAATCCAGAGTCCCAGGCTAATATTCTGAGGACATTGGTTTGAATCCTACCATGACCCACAGTGAAACCTCAGTTCAATAAAATCTGGTATTGAATGCCAGCCGACTAGGCTCTTTATCTGAACGCATGTAGCATTTCTAATAAGGTTGATGATAGAAATAAAAGAATATGACTTGATAGCTGTTAGGGAAATGTGGTGGCGAAACAGTAACCTGTGTAATGAAGAGCTCTCAGCCTTTCGCTGAACATGTTGTTCCTTACCTATTGGCAGAGTTGCTTCGCCTCTGGCTCTTTCTGACATAACAAGTGTTACCTCCTTTGCGATTTTCTTTTGAAGCTCATGGATCATGTAACATTCCATGCTTTCAAGAATTTTGTGCAGCTTGCAACAAAAACAAAAGCAGACAAGGTGGTCAGTTATTTAAACTTTCATTTGATTTCTGTATTACACCTGAGTGAGAGGTGGAAGGCCCACTTCTGTCCAATTATCACTCCATGGAGTTTAAAATGGGCGTGAAGTTGCCATCATCCCCACCAATATTTTCAATGGCAGGGTGGGACACTGTACAGAGCTTATTAGCTGCCAATAAAATATGGAGATAGCCGTACTTCCACTCAGTAATGCAACCATTAATTAAATTAAAAGCTATGATGATTACACAAAATGTTGAGCTGTTTATGAGGACCTGCTTTGGAAAAACATGCCTTAAGAAGACAATTTAAACCAGATTTGGCCTTCGTTCTGATGTATCCAACTTACCTGTTGAGTTTTCATCTCTGCTTTTGACGTCCCCTCTGGTGGGAGTAGTAGCTGGTTGTCCATCATCATTCTCTCGTACTCATCTTCCATGCCTATTTGACCGGTGATCACTGTCAAAGCTGGGTACAGGATTTCCATTCTAGAGTGGAGGGCAAAGTCCTCGGTTTTAATGATTTTCTTGAAAAACCATGTTTAGCAATCAACGAATGAGCAAGTTTCAAAAAATGTTCAAAGCTTAAAATGAATGGATCTGCTCTGTTTCGTGGATGCACAAGTTGTTCTTACTATCTGATACCTCACAAAAAACAGACTACTAAATGACTGGGGGATTAATGCACCAACTCACCAAGCACATGCAAACATATGAACCAGGAGCATAAGTAGGCTATTTGGCTCCTCTAGCCTTCTCCACCATTCAATAAGATAATGGTTGAAGTGTTTGTGTTTCTAAATCCACATTCTCATCTACTCTGTTAACTCTTGATTCACCTGCCCTAACAAAAACCTACCCACCTCAGCCTTAGAAGTGCTTAATGGACCCAACTTCACTGACGTCTAAGGTAAAGAATTCCAAAGTCACGCAACTCTCTTGATTAAAACCTTCTCACCTTTGTTTTAATTTAGAAAACATCCTCTGACTTGTCTCCAATACATTTACATCCCTCCTTAAATAAGAAGATCAAAACCGCTTCCATCAATGTTGCGTATAACTGAAGCATAATATCCTTAATTTATGTTCAATTTTGCTCGTAATAAAGAATAGTATGCCATTAGCCTTTTTGATGATATACTCCATAGTAATGTTTTGAGACTTGAAATTACAGTCATTCTCAGTTAAAGTAATATTCTTCTTTCTCATTCTTCCTGTCAAAGTGAAAAACTACATATTTTCCCACATAATGCTGCCAGATTTTTGCCTACTCATTTAACCAATCAACATCTGTCTACAATCTCCTTACGACATACTTCCTTGGAGTCATGTGCAAATTTAGCTCCAATTCCTCCCCTCCCCTCATCGAGGTCATTGATGTAAATTGTAAAATGTTGAGGCCCAATCAAAGATCCCTGTGGGATTCCACTTGCCACATCCTACCAATCAGACCCATTTATACATACTCACTGTTTTCTGCTAGCCAGCTAATCTTCTATCCATGTTAATATGTTATTCTTGACACAACACGTTTTTATTTTCCACCAAAAACCTTTGATGTGGCATCTTATCAAACCCATTCTGGAAATCTAAGTACAGTACATTTATATAAATGATTTGGATGTGAACATAGGAGGTACAGTTAGTAAGTTTGCAGATGACACCAAAATTGGAGATGTACTGGACAATGAAGGTTACCTCAGAGTACAATGAATCTTGATCAGGTGGGCCAAAGGGCTGATGAGTGGCAGATGGAGTTTAATTTATATAAATGTGACGTGCTGCATTTTGGAAAAGCAAATCTTAGCAGGAGTTATACACTTAATGGGCAGGTCATAGGGAGTGTTGCTGAACAAAGAGACCTTGGAGTGCAGGTTCATAGTTCCTTAAAAGTAGAGTCACATGTCAATAGGATAGTGAAGAAGGCGTTTGATATGCTTTCCCTTATTGGTCAGAGCATTGAATATAGGAGTTGGGTGTTCATGTTGCAGCTGTATAGGACATTGGTTAGGCCACTTTTGGAATATTGTGTGCAATTCTGGTCTCCCTCCTATCAGAAGTCTGTTGTGAAACTTGGAAGGGTTCAGAAAAGATTTACTAGGATGTTGCCAGGGTTGGAGGATTTGAGCTATAGGGAGAGGCTGAATCGGCTAGGGCTGTTTTCCCTGTAGCGTCAGAGGCTGAGGGGTGACCTTATGGAAGTTTATAAAATCATGAAGGTCATGGATAGGGTGAATAGACAAGGTCTTTCCTCTGGGGTGGGGGAGTCAAGAACTAGAGGGCATAGGTTTAGGGTAAGAGGAGAAAAAGATTTCTAAGTGGCAGCTTTTTCACACAGAGGGTGGTGCGTGTATGGAATGAGCTGTCAGAGGAAGTGGTAGAGGCTGGTACAATTACAACATTTAAAAGGCATGTGGATGGGTACATGAATAGGAAGGGTTTAGAAGAATATGGGCCAAATGCTGGCAAATGGGACTAGATTAGATTACGGTATCTGATCGACATCGATGAGTTGGACCGAAGGATCTGTTTCCGTGCTGTACATCTCTATGACTCTATGAGTACATGTACAGGCTCCTCTTTATCCACTGCATTCGTTATTCCTTCCAAGAATTCCAATAAATTTATTAAACATGATTTTCCTTTGGCAAAACCATGCTGAGTCCTCTCAATTACCTCGAATTTTCCTAAAAGTGCAGATATAATGTCTTCAACAATCGATTCAAAGACTTTTGCTGCAACAAACATCAAGCTATTTTGCCTATAGTTTTCCATTTATTACCTCTCTTTCCTCTTGAAGAGAGGGGCCACCTCTTAAAATGCTAGGAAGAAATTCATTTGAACAAAGACACTTAACAGTTTGCTTAGTAACACTTCCCTCATAATGGTAATTTGCTGAATTCCTCCCTCTATTCCCGCTCTTATTTACAGCTCATGTGCCAGTTTACTACAGCTCACTCAGTGCCCACATAGTTGCACTTACTTAAGTTTAAAATAGTAGTGTTAGCCCCAATCTTCTCCTTTTTAAGTTGGACATAAATTTCAATCATTACTGTCGTCGTTGCTACCAAGGGATGCCCTTACTCTGAGGTTATTAATTAATCTTGTCACATTATATAATACGAAGTATAAAATAAGGTGTGCTGTGATTTTGGAGAAGATTTGTAGCTCAGGTTGTAAGTTTGCTCGCTGAGCTGGTAGATTTATTCTCAGACATTTCGTCACCACACTAGGTAACATCATCAGTGAGCCTCTGATGAAGGACTGATGTTCTGTCCCGCTTGCTATTTATGTGTCTTGGTCTGTTGTAGTGGGCGGCACAGTGGCACAGCAGTTAGCACTGCTGCCTCACAGCGCCAGAGACCCGGGTTCAATTCCCGCCTCAGGCGACTGACTGTGTGGAGTTTGCACGTTCTCCCCGTGTCTGCGTGGGTTTCCTCCGGGTACTCCGGTTTCGTCCCACAGTCCAAAGATGTGCAGGTCAGGTGAATTGGCCATGCTAAATTGCCCGTAGTGTTAGGTAAGGGATAAATGTAGGGGTATGGGTGGGTTGCGCTTCGGCGGGGTGGTGTGGACTTGTTGGGCCGAAGGGCCTGTTTCTACACTGTAAGTAATCTAATCTAATCATTTCTGGTTCTTTTCCTCAGAGGTTAGTAAATGGGATCCAAATCAATATGTTTGGTAATGGAGTTCCAGTTTGAATGCCAGGCATCTAGGAATTCCCTTGTGTGTATTTGTTTAGCCTGTCCAGGGATAGATGTATTGTCCCAGACGAACTGGTGTCCCTCTTCGTCTGTGTGTATGGATACTAGTGATAGTTGGTCATGTCTTTTGGTGGCTAATTGGTGCTCATGTATCCTGGTGGCTAGGTTCCTGCCCGTCTGTGCATTGTAATGTTTATTGCAATCCTTGCAGGGTAGTTACTATATGATGTTCATTCTGCTGGGCTCCTTTAAATTCATCAGGAACTGTTTCAGTGTGCTAGTAGGTTTGTGAGCTACTATAATGCCTAGGGGCTGGAGTAGTCTGGTCATCATCTCCGAGATGTCTTTAATGTACGGCTGGGTGGCTAGATTCTCTGAGCGTGTTGTGTCTTCTTGTTTCAGTCTGTTGTGTAAGAATCGGCAGACTGTGCTTATCAGGTACCTGTTGTTCTTGAATACATTATACAGGTGTTTTTCCTTGGATTCTCAAAGTTCTGGGGTGCTGCAGTGTGTTGGGGCTCGTTTAAATAATGTTATGACGCAGCTCCATTTGTGGATGTTGGGATGATTGCTTCTGTAGTTGAGTATCTGGTCACTGACGCTGACCAGATACTGGTCAATTCGACTGGGACAACACATCCATCCAGGACAGGCTAAACAAAGACACGCACGGGCATTCCTAGGGGCCTGGCATTCAAACCAGAACTCCATCAATAAACACATAGATTTGTACCTCATTTACCAACCTCTCAGAAAAAAGAATTGGAAGTGATACCACCCGCTGTAACAGACCGAGACACATAAATAGCAAGTGGGACAGAACACCAGCGCTTCATCGGATGCTCAGCTATTAATGGTACCTAGCATGATGATGAAACATCTGAGAACAAAACTATCAGCTCAGCGAGCAAGCATACAACCTGACTAGATGCTCTCTGGTTGGTTCCAGAACACAATGCTGTCAGAAATTATCTTGAAGGCATTCTAATAGCTTTTCATTCAGGCTACTGCTGTTGATCTGATTTTTCTACTTAATTTGTAGGCTAAAGACATCTCTGCACCTTTCACATTTCCTTCCAAATCCACAACCTCTTCCATCTAGAAGGACAAGTGCAGTAAATACATGGTTACATCACCTTCTGCAAATTGTCCTCTGAACCACTCACCATCCTGACCTGGAAGTATGTCACTGTTCCTTTAATGTCACTGGATCAAAACCCTGAGGGTGTCCCTATACCCGAATGCTTGCAGCTGTTCAAGGAGGCAGCTTACCACCACCTTCTACAGTGCCATAAGGGATAAGCAGTAAATTCTGGGCCAGCCAGTGATCCTATGAACAAATAAAATTAAAGTTGTAGCTATTGCACAGCACTTAGCTGCAGTCCAATGTGGAAGCTCCAAACACAAATGGCTGGTGATCATTTATTACAACAGTTTTAACCCCATCTACTTCACCATTCCTTCTCCAGCAACTGATGACCTTGGACTTTCTCCCAGGTTCTTTTCATTTTCTCCCGACTACCAATTTTTATGGACCTGGGCATAAGAAAGAATGATATCTTCAGGCAACTAAGGATGAGCAACAAATAATGGTCCAGCCAGCAATGCCTATATACCATGAACACATACAACAAAGGGAGCCATTAGCAATTGGGATGTCCTGCTCAATACGGGTATCGTATTATGAACTTTCAGTTAGAATTTTTTAAAAAACTGGACAGGAACAAGCTGTGAAATGACTGCTGCAAATCAGGTGACCTTGGAGTATTTAATTAAATCTGGCCATCCATCCAGTGAATTCACACATCTCTCTGTTTCAGGGTGGGTTAACACCAGAGGACTGCAGAATTCAATCCTAAGGAAGGAAACATTAACATTGATTTCTCTCACAGATGCTGCCAGACCTGCTGAGCTTTTTCAGGAATTTCAACTTTTGTCTCTGATTTACAGCAGGTCTTTCGGTTTTCTGGACTGTCCATCTCCAGGCGTCATTGTAATCAAGAGAGGAGATTGCAACTCAAATGGTGACAGATAGAAGTGAAAGTCATTCTGTTGTATCAAACTCTCCTAAAGCCTCAAGGTGCTAAATCACATGGCGGGCCGGAATTTTCTTCCATTGAGAGATGGATGTTAAAGTGGGAGGAATGAACATTTTTTGGAGGGGGTGTGGGGAGTAAATAGGTAGAGCTTCACTACGGGATTATGTTCTTCTTAGGCCATTACACAGTCATGAATGGGTATAAAGTGTTAAATGTTATGATAGGCAGTTCTATTCCATCAGAAGCTACTGGGCTCCAACATCCAGTTTTATTTTCAAGGCATCTATATCGTGCTTCAATTTTCAGCAATTCAGGAGCATCACTCTGCTCATTGCACCCGACCACCATAGAGACGTCAGTGAGCTGGCAGAAAGCAGCACCAGGGTTCAGCCCTGTTTCCCTACAGGTTTTCCTGAAGGAAATCCAGCAGAGAAGGGAAAGTTTCTCCCCAAGGATGGCAGTAAAAGGCCATTCCACCTGATGAAAGCAGGACTTGCTAAGGGGGCTGTGGGGGTCAGCAATCACAGACTGCTCAAGAGAATTTGTCTCCAGTGTCACAGGAAGGTAAATGATCTGCTGCTCTCTGACAGGATGCCCATGTGCTTCATGGTCCTGCGAGTGTGAGTTAGTGCTGTATAGTTGTCCCTGCAGTGGACTGTCACACAAGCATCTCCATTTGAAGCCTCAAGTACAATCAATGTCTGTCACTCCATTGCAGCAACGAATATAACACCGCCGGCACCATAGTGATACTGTGTCTCGTAGGATTCATATTTAAAACAAAAACAAAGAACTATAACAATCAAAGATGATATACTGTCAGCTTTCCTCACAACTAGTGACTGTAAAGAAACATTTGACCATTTGTAACTTCATTGGTAAAGAATTGCCAGTCTAATGTTCATACCTATATGTCGCAAACTCAGGAAACAGAAGATGATTTGTGTTGTTGAATAGGATACTATAAAGAAGGATAGAGTTATATATTCATATTGATCCTCCTCACCTGTAAACTTTGCAAAATTGTTTGTAGAGGCTCACAGAGTTGATTTGTTCCACGCTAAGCTTTAACCTGCCCCATTCCTCCTTAAACACCTCAAGTTGTTTCCATAATATTAAGAATGATTTAAGAGCCATGTACACTGACGTAGGGTCCTTTGCTTTCAAAGAGGGAGCTACTCTGCTGACTGAGGATTGTTTTCCATCTTCCTTTAATTCAACAGCATCCTCCTGTGGTAAACACCAAAAATCATAAGGTTGAGCCAAGTGAATTCATGTGTTTCAGAGTAAATTGTATTTTATAGTATCCAAACATCAACTGGACTAAGAATGTTCACTTCATTGTCAGAAGTAGATCGTAAATAGATGTATTATGAACAAGGTGGGTGGCTTCCCTGTAACATTATATAGAAAAAAAATGAAGTCACAAACTGCTGTAAGTGGCAGCTGGGTGGCTGACCCTCGATCCTACAAAAGTCTGCCTGTAGGCTAGCAATTGTACAAATCTAACATTAGTCCCAATCGTGTCATGAATATTTATACAGGGAAAACACTGCAATTTTACAAAGTGTAATTGCTGAAAATTTACCTGCTGAGTTTTAGTCACCGTGTCAACACTTGACTCCTCATCCTTTTCATTCAACAGGTCACTCCCGCTCTGTATCACGTCTTCCATCAAAAGAGAGACACCAAGTAGCTCAGCATTAGCTACACTTCGGTCATGATCATTCAGTCTACACAGGCAGATCTGGATCAGACAGGAATGGCAATAATTCTGATAACCATCCAGCTCTAAAGCATCACTTTGCCTGAGTCCCTGGCATCTTTGGTGATCAGCAGCAAATTAGTGCTTGCAATGGCAATGATCTTTCAGTCACAATGTTGTTGCACATCAATGGCATTGCCCAGACTGTTATCTTAAAATCTCCAACAATGTACCATCCCAAGATACAATATAAAGACTAAAGCCAATGGCTGAAGCTCTTCCCATAAAAGAAAATGCAACCAGATGAGTGATTTTACCTGCATCCCGTACTCAATAATTTGGAAGTTGCCAAGCATCACTGGGACAAATCCTTCTCTTGCTAAGAACGCCCTCCAGGGAAAGAGTACAGAGGCCTTGAACAGAAAATACCGGGTCAACAAAGGAGAAAAGCTCAGTTACAAAGTATAAAAAGTAATATGTTGCAGATGCTGTAACTCTAACAAAAACAGGAAATGCCAGAAACGTTCAGTGGGTCAGGCGGCACGTGTGGGGGGGGGGGGGGGGGTGTGGAGAAGGCGTTAATATTTCAGACCAAGGTCCCTTTGTCAGGACCATTTTTGTTGCTTTCTGGCTTTATTTCTATTATGAAGCACCCTCATTAAAGATTCTCTCTCTCTTAGTCAATGACCTGAAACTTGGAAGCGTTGTGAACTGTCTAATGTTAAACTTTAAAAGGATATTGACAAGATGGTGGAATGGATGCACAAGAGGAAAAGAGAAGAGTGGAGTGATCCATTTTGATAGGAAGTCCACAGAGAAGCAATATGACTTAAAGGGTGTAACTCTAAAGGGGGTGCAGAAACTAAGTGTTCTGGGTGTATATGTGGACCAATCATAGAAGGTGGCAGGATAAGCTGAGAACATTTTTAAAAGGGGGTTAGAGGTAAAAAGCAAGGAGGTTACATCTAACCTGTATAGTACACTAGAGAATTGGGTTCAGTTCTGGACACCTCTCTTTAGGAAAGATGTGAAAGTATTAGAAAGTGTGCAAGGAAGATTCTTGAAGATGATTCCAGGGATGAGGAACCCTCATCACACAGACAGACTGGAAAGTGGAAAGAGTTTCCTTGAAGAACAGAATTTTTAAGAGGAGATTTAATAGAAGTATTCAAAATCTTGAGGGGTCTGGACAGAGTAGATAGGGAAAAACTGCTCCCATTGGTAGAAGGATAGGGAAACAGAAGGGTTAGATTTAAGATCTAAGAATAAACAGAGACATGAAGAAAGTCTTTTTGTGATCTACCAGTGGTCAGGATGTCGAATACACTGACAGTGCTCTGGAGACAGAACATTTAAGAAGCAATTGAGTTATTATCTAAAAAGGAAGAACAGCCAAGGCTATGAGGAGACAAATAGGAAATGGCATTCGATAAGTTGCTCCTTTGGTGATCCAGTGCAGACACGACAGGCTGAATGGCCTTATTCCATGCTGTAACTGCTCTGAGAAGGTATCTTTTGTTATTTTACAGTTCACTACACTAATCAGGGGAAGTTACAAAAATGTAACAGGAAATGCTGATAGAGTAGTAGACAGACTTGGATTTAACTCGCACTTAACTCAGCCACTGGACATCTCAAAGCACTTTCCAGTTAATTAAGTCTCTTTTGAAGTCTCGTCCCTGTTAGAATGAAGGAAATGTGGAAGACAATTCTGCAACAGCCAACCCCATAGGCAGCAATGTGATGACGAAAAGATAAACTGCTGCTTGCGTTGCAGTTTTAAGTATAAAGATTGATCAGGGCAACAGGAATAACTCTCCTGCTGCTCTTCAAAATATGAATGGATTTCTCTATCCATCTGAGTAGCCAGATGGGACTTGCTGCCTCAGTTTAATCTCTCAGTGCCAGCTTAATCTTTGTTCTCAAACCCTGGACTGGCACTTGAACCTAGGAGCCTCCACAGATGTGAGTTGGGAGAAGACTCACATGAAGCACCAACATTGACCAGTTCACTGAATGTTCTGACTCCAAGCTGGACATGCGATGCGATTCTATGTGAGACGGCAGGGATTATGCCACAACTGGTTCAATTCTTGATGCTGTTGTTAACAACGTAGAGCTGTTGAAAACAATCTTTGCCTGATTTTGATCAGTTCAGCACAGACATTGCTGATCCCCAGCACATACTGACCTTGTGACTCCAGGCATCCAGGGGTGCTGGTAGAGTAAGCAATGATCCATACAGGCTGCTGTCTGCAGAGTTACTCATGGTTGGCAGTGCTTGACACATAGAGTCTGTCACTGATTGAAATGCTGCCACATTGCCAACAGACAAGAAAGTTTCTCTGTAAAAAAAGGCAAAATAAAAATGGTAATTATCAGCACCGAAGAAGATACAATATCTACTTTCAGTTCAGCTGCCTTCATTCACAGCCAGTGTGAAAGGTCAATGAGTGAATATGAAGATTAGTATTCCACAATACACTGTGGGCATCAATAATGAAATAGTATTCAAATCAGACCACATCAAACATCCATATGGTAGGCTAGATAACTGCAATTACTTGTACTAGGTAACTATCATTACTGGCAATAATCAATAAATAATAGATAGGACTCCTTGTAATATAGTGGTAGTGTCCCTGCTTCAAAGCCAGCATGACCGAGGTTCAAGGCCCACCTACTCTACGTGTGTAAGAAAATCTCTGAACAGGTCGATTGCATTAAACAAAAAAATGGCCATTTGATGTTGGTTTTTTTAAAAAAAAGTGCAGAGGTGTAGAATAGCATCTCCTCACAAAAAGAAATAAATATTAGATGGAATGCAGAGTTATTCATGTGTGCACGACAGAGAGAATTTAAATATAAGAGCACATAATCTCTTGCATTGCAAATTATTTGCCAGTAAACTGCATTAATTCCTTCATTATAAATTGAAATATCAAATGCTGGACATACTAATCAAAACAAAAAGAAACTGCCTTCAGCAAAAAATACCCCTAAAAACGTAATCTAAAAGGAATGATCTATTGCACAAACAATCATAGATGACTAAAGCAATTTCAAAGCCAGAATTTAATCTCTGGGCTCAGGTGGCATGTATAAACTGCCTGAGGTTCACTGTTGTGATTCAGGATATTAACTGAACTCTCTCATGATGTTACTAATAAACAATCTGGCATCATTGATAAAAAGGACAGATGGATATTAATGTTTTGATTGTGAATCAACAACAAAATGATTCTACCATTCATATAACACAATAAAATATAAACAGTAGCCTCCCTGTTTCTTTTAGGGATGGTTTAGTTGGATGTTGGTGGAGTTGTGAAACAGATCATGGTTTAGTTTGGATTCCTTCCCTAAACTATAAAACATAGAGAAACAGAAATGATCAGTTTACAATTGAGTATGTAACTGTAGCTGATTCAAATCAGATATGAGGGTGAGAGTAAGACAAACTACACTATTATTTTTTAAAATGGGTAATATCTTTTCAAACCTGTTCGATTCCATCTTGTGTCACTGTGACTATTTCAAATGATTCATGTTAATTGAATTAGCAGTTTTCATTAAATAATAAATTACATTTGGTGTTATTTACACAAGTATCTGTAAGTGTCTGTGTAGGTGTAAGTGTTCAACTAGGTGTAAGCCCATGTGTAAGCAAGTAAGAGAGAGAGACAGAGGCAGAGACAGAGAATGGGAGCGACAAAAGGAGATAGAGATAGAGAGAGGTTAATTACTTAAAAAAAATGTTCAATCAATTCCCTGAAATGCCTCTGATTTTGAATGGATTAATGCTGGATTTTTTCTTTGCTTAACAAAGTAATAAAGAGCTTGAAGTTTCTCTTGCCAGTAGAACAGAGGTAGACACCCTGTGCTTTGTGCATTGCTCTTGCTAAACAGACTGGCCACTTGAAGAAGTCTTATTCTCAGTGCAGTGTTCTCATCACACAGTCCAACATCAGCATGACCTGTTTCATTGATATAAATATCTATTTATGAATAAGTAGTGGGTTTCATCCCACTGAGCAATTAAAGTTTACATTACATTAAAGTTATATCAATCTAATTTAGATTGTTTTAATTTAAATGTAATTACATTGGTGACTACATTTCAAGTGAGATCATTGGCCATTACAATGAGTCTCTCGCCTGTTGCAGCTCCAATCATGGATTCCTGTCTTTTGCAGTTTCAGTAAATTTACCTGAATTGAAACAGTGTTGTTCACTTCTTTAAATTGCCTAAAGCCTATCTGGTTTAAGTTACTAAGTTCCCTGGCTCTGTTCCTGGATTAGACATGTTTCTCTTTTGACTTTTTTCTACCTGTGCCACCTGGTATCTGTGGGGTTATAGTCAAGATTAGAGTGGTGCTAGAAAAGCACAGCAGGTCAGGCAGCATCCGAGGAGCAGGAAAATCGACGTTTTGGGCAGGAGCATTTCATCAGGAATTCCTGAAGGGCTCCTGCCCAAAACGTTGACTTTCCTGCTCCTCGGATGCTGCCTGACCTGCTGTGCTTTTCCAGCACCACTCTAATCTTGACTCTAATCTCCAGCATCTGCAATCCTCACTTTCACCTCTGTGGGATGATAGCCCAATCTGAGCCGATTTTTTGTGCTATTTAAACATCTCCCACTGTATCAGAAATGTTTAGTTTAGATTCACGCGACCCCTAATGGCTCTTCATTCTGAGATTGATCTAGGATTTGCGATCAATCCCACAAACCATCACCACATGCTGCAGCCTCTAACTCGGTGCTGAAAGAGCAGATTTCTCTAGTCTGATGAAGTGTTGCCAACAGGTTGTAGGGATTGACTGTGCCCTGCATCAGCAGGATCCACTTCCTTGCAACCTTCTGGGGTGCCAACATTAGGATTGGTGCCACTAATTTAAATCTTTAGGTCCATGCTGACCACCATGTTGTTTCTGCATTTTCTAAATGTGTAGGGGTCCATGGTATTGTCACAGAGCTAGTAATCCAATGACCCAGTCTAATAAGGGATCTTCTGGCACCGCGATAGTCTGCCTCTGTACCAGGGGTCTGGGTTTGAGTCCCACCTGTCCCAAAGGTGTTACATTTCATGTCTAGCCGAGTTGATTCAAAATAGTTTCAGGATTTACATAGTCTCCTGTGTGTGAGAGTTGGACACTATCTAGACTTCCAAGAACAATGTCGCCAGGTAAACAAGATGTAGTCTATTGCATCATTGTGACTAATAACACAGCAGAATAGCTCCTAACTATTATAAAGACCTAGCCTTAGCTCTGTCTTCCATGAGATCCTACTTTACTTTCTCACCATGATCTCAGCACAGTGGGGGGTGCTATTGCATTCTATCAAGTATTAACCCTTTCAATCCTTCCAGGGCCACATACAGCACCAATCACTTGGCCAGAACTCGACAGAACATGCAGTAATTAACCAGCAATAACATTTCCATTCAAATAGTATTTGTTAGAAAAGGTCCTTTACCTAATTAAATGGCGAACAGCAGCATCAAACTGCAAGAACATGACCTCTCTTTTGAGGATGAGAAGCTTTGCGACTAAGGCAGGGTCTTGTGGATTGGAAAGATCATCGACCTGAGCCTGAATCTCCTGAAGTTCAGAACCTGCCCCAATAGGAAACAGCAGAACAGCATGATATTTAATAACTCATAACTCTATCAATAGGGACTTATATTACAAACGCAAAGAGGGTATGCTGAATTTATGTCAGACAACAGTTGGCCTCAGCTAGAATACAGCATCCAGTTCCGGGCACCACTCCTAAGACAGGAGGTGAAGGTGTTGGAGAGAGTGCAGAAGAGATTCACAAGAACTGAGGAGCTTCAGTTACACAGATTGACTAGAGAGGTCAGAACGGGAGAAAAGAAAGTTCAGAGGTGATTTGATAGAGGTATCCAAAATCACGAGGGATCTGAATGGAATAAAATAAATTAAAGGATCACAAGAAAATTCAGATTTAAGAGAATTAGAAGAAAGCAAAAGGTATGAGACAACCATGGGAATATGGAAAATAGGAGCAGTATGTGCCCTGGCATTGTCCTCAAAAGTGCAATCTTTACACTGAATCAGAGCAGCATCTGTCTTTTTCCCAGTTTTCTCACTCCGAGTGGAACTGCCAATTTCCAGGGTACTGATCCCAGCTACTAGGGGCTTTGTGCTACTGTGAGCTTATGCTCATTAGGGACTGGACTGGCACTGCAAAATTATTCAGCTTAGGCAACACATTACCCCATCTACATGAACCTGTTCAGGGTGGATATGTCAAATCATAGAGGGCATAGGTTTAAAGTGAGAGGGGAAAACTTAAAGCAGATATGCGAGGATGTTAGGCTTGTGGACATGGATCCTAGGTGGCTCAGTGGTTTGCGCTGCTGCCTCACAGTGCCAGGGACCTGGGTTTGATTCCACCCTCAGGTGACTGTGTGGAATTTGCACAGTCTCCCTGTATCTGCATGAATTATTGTCAGGTGCTTCAGTTTCCTCCCACAGTCCAAAGATGTGCAGGTCAGGTGGATTGGTCATGGGAAAGGCAGGGGTTTGGAGTGGGTCTGGTGGGATGCTCTTTGCACGGCTAGTATGGTCTGCTTCCACACTAGGGATTCTATGCTGCCAGGGGAGGTAGTAGATGTGGATATAGTAGCAATGTTTAAGAGGCATTTATACACACAATTGAACTAGAGGGGATATGGACCATGCTTAGACAGATAGGATTAATTTAAAATGGCATCATGGCCTGTTCGATGTTCTAACTGTGATGCAGCAACTAATGACTGCCCCATTCAACTACCATTATACACAGTATGCTTTCCATTTCATATAATCATTATTTCAAGAAAATAACAAGTTTTGCTCGTCTTAAATGGTGCCCTTTAACATTAGTTATAAACCTGTACTGGTTTCTTGAGCCACAAAACCATGGAAGTGTAAGGAATGAGCTGCCAAAGGAAGCAGTGGAGGCTGGTACAACTACAACATTTAAAAGGCATCTGGATGGGTATATGAATAGGAAGGGTTTAGAGGGATTTGGGGCACATGCTGGCAAATGGAACTGGATTAGGTTGGGATATCTGGTCGGCATGGACGAGTTGGACCAAAGTGTCCGTTTCCATGCTGTGCATCTCTATGATGTTATGGTCCTTTCATGAGCTGTCAGTTCTTCTCAGCTAGAGGCAGTTGGCATCTTTAATTGGACAGAGTGCCCGCTGCCTGAGCAGCTTTTTAATTAAAATTCTCTCACAAGATGTGGACATTATCGGTTACACCAACATTTGTCGCTCTTCCCTAATTGCTCTTAGGAAGGTGGATTATGAGCAACCTTTGTGAACTGCTGCAGACCACATAGTATAGGCGCAGGGATTTTCTCCAGGATTTTGATCCAGTCACAGTGAAGAAACAGTGATCTAACTCCAAGTCACGATGAAATGTGGTTTGGCAGGGGGTGGGGGGGGAGGGACTTGTGGTGACTGGAGGATCTCATGCATCTGCTGCACTTACCCTTCTAGGCAGCAGAGGTTTAGAAGGTGTTATTGAAGAGGTTTGGCAAACTACATCTTGCAGATGTTACATTTACATCTAAATATGCTGACATGAGAACCGCACAGTTCAGGTGCAGGGTCAGGACATAACATTTACCTGGTTATCAGGATCCCAAACCCACTTTGAAAATTCATCCCCTTGTAGTTAAATTCCTTCAGAGCTTTGCTCCTTTATACCTCTGTGAGCTCTTCTAACTCTATCTTCCTGAAGTGTAACTTCCTCAGTCTATGGCATCTTGTTTTATTTCTTTCACTTTACTATTGGTAGCCTTCAGCTGCCTCGGCCCAAAACAGCAGACATGCACTCTAAACACCTTCCCCTCTCTTTCCTACCTTAAAACCAACCATTATGGCTAAGTAGCTTTGCTCACCTTGCCAATTTTTACAATCTGCTTCAGCACCCTCTTTTAGTTTAATTGCTCCTTTTAAAAGCAACGTGACATTTATTTCTATGATAAAGGTCCTTTATTTCTCAGTGGTTTACTGCTACAGTGCTAGGATTAGAGTGGTGCTGGAAAAGCACAGCAGTTCAGGCAGCATCAGAGGAGCAGGAAAATTAACATTTCGGGCAAAAGCCCTTCATCAGGAATACAGGCAGAGTGCCTGAAGGGTAGAGAGATAAATGAGAGGAGGGTGGGGGTGGGGAGAAAGTAGCATAAAGTACAATAGGTGAATGGGGGTGGGGATGAAGGTGATAGGTCAGGGAGGAGGGTGGGGGAAGGTAGCAAAGAGTACAATGGGTGGATGGGGGTGGGATGAAGGTGATAGGTCAGAGAGGAGGGTGGAGTGGACAGGTAGAACAGGTCATGGGGACAGTGCTGAGCTGAAAGTTTGGAACTGGGGTGAGGTGGGGGAAGGCAAAATAAGGAAACTGGTGAAGTCCGCATTGATGCCCTGGGGTTGAAGTGTTCCGAGGCGGAAGATGAGGCATTTTTCCTCCAGACGTCGGGTGGTGAGGGAGCGGCGGTGAAGGAGGCCCAGGACTTCCATGTCCTCGGCTGAATGAGGGGGGGAGTTGAAATGTTGGGCCACAGGGCGGTGTGGTTGATTGGTACGGGTGTCCCAGAGATGTTCCCTAAAGTGCTCTGCTAGGAGGCATCCAGTCTCCCCAATGTAGAGGAGACCGCATCGGGAGCAACGGATACAATAAATGATATTGGTGGATGTGCAGGTAAAACTTTGATGGATGTGGGAGGCTCCTTTAGGGGGTTGGATGGAGGAGGTGTGGGCGCAGGTTTTGCAATTCCTGCGGTGGCAGGGGAAGGTGCCAGGACGGCAGGGTGGGCTGTTGGGGGGCCAAACCAAGTGTTCTGGCCAACTGCTGTCAAAGCAGCACGATCAAAATCTTTGCACTCGGCAAGTCTTTTATTTTCCCTCTTTTTAAGGCTTACCAATGCCTTCGAGTCCTCCCCACTCAGCGGCCAGCGGCTGCTCACTCTGAGATCCCATTGGAGGAGAGTTTCCAAGCCGTGCAAAACAGCACAAGTACGAGACAATGTCGTGAAGTGCTGCCACAATCTCTAAAGTCTGGTACAAGGCTTTCCGACAAACCTGGTGAGCAATAGGAATCAAACAGGTCCATTTTCAAACTATTAGCAGATAACACCCAAACACTGTATAGTATATACCATAGGGCAGGCAATGGCCTACTGGTATTATCACTGAGTTGTTACTCCAATGATTCTGGGGAGCTGGATTCAAATCCTGCCAGTAGAATTTAAGTTCAATTTTTTAAAAAAATCTGGAATTAGGAGTCTAAATGGTGACTGATTGTCAGGAAAATCCCATCTGGTTCACATATGTCCTTTCGGGGAGGATATTTGCCTTCCTTACCTGGTCTAGCCTATATGTGACTCCATTTTGATAGTAACTGCCTTCTGAGCAATGGGGGGATGGGCAGCAAAAGCGGGCCGAACCTCATCCGGTGAAAAGATAAAATAAAGCTATTTTACTGTCCCAACATTTCACTTTCAGTGATACTCATCCAAAAATCCTTCATGTAAAAGGACAAGTTACCTGTAACCATGTTGATAAAATAAAATGTTTTTAATCAGCAGTATCAAAGGTAAGTCATCAAAAGGAGCAGTTCACTGAAGTAGTTCACAGGTTATTGTGACTGATGTGACCCAATGGTAAAATGTTCTCTACAAATAGGTTTCTCCTTTGAAAAACATTTACTGAAGTAGTCAATAACTCCCCCTTCCCCCACCTCGCCTCAGTTCCAAACTTCCAGCTCAGCACTGTCCCCATGACTTGTCCTACCCGCCAATCTTCTTTTCCACCTATCCACTCCACCCTCCTCCCCCCCGACCTATCACCTTCATCCCCTCCCCCACTCACCTATTGTACTCTATGCTACTTTCTCCCCACCCCCACCCTCCTCTCACTTATCTCTCCACCCTTCAGGCACTCTGCCTGTATTCCTGATGCAGGCTTTTGCCCGAAACATCGATTTTACTGCTCCTCGGATGCTGCCTGAACTGCTGTGCTCTTCCAGCGCCACTAATCCAGAATAACTCCAATGGTCAGATGTCTGGTGGGAGTTCCTATTATGGAATACAGGTGGCACGGTGGCTCAGTGGGCTAGAACTGCTGCCTCGTAGTGCCAGGGACCCTGGTTCGATTCCTGCCTCAGGCGACTGTCAGTGTGGAGTTTGCACATTCTCCCCGTGTCTGTGTGGGTTTGCTCTGGTTTCCTCCCACAGTCCAAAGATGTGCAGGTCAGGTGAATTGGCTATGCTAAATTGTTCATCATGTGAGGTATGTTAGTCAGGAGTAAATGTAGGGGAATGGGTCTGGATGAGCTACTCTTCAGAGGGTTGGTAAGGACTTGTTGGGCCGAATGGCCTGTTTCCACACTGTAAGAAATCTAATTTATTAGATTCAAATTTGAATTCACAACCTCTGGGCTATTATTTCAGCAGATAAGCACAATACCATGTAACCTGCTGCTATGGTGAAGTCCACAATTATGGAATGATTGTTGATTGTAAATTATTACTTTGTATCTTCTGTTTTTAGTGAGATTCCAACATTAATACATTAACAATTGGAAGCAGAACAAAAGTTAAAGACAGATGCTACAAATTCAATTGCAGATCA
Source organism: Chiloscyllium plagiosum (assembly GCF_037043375.1). Lineage (NCBI taxonomy): Eukaryota > Metazoa > Chordata > Chondrichthyes > Orectolobiformes > Hemiscylliidae > Chiloscyllium > Chiloscyllium plagiosum. Next base: position 120,722,755 of record NW_028270141.1, on the reverse strand, counting down.
TTTAAATCCAGTAGAAACCGATGAAAGAAGGTCAAAAGAATTATGCTTGCATTGATGAAGAAATCCCAACTCTAAAGAAAAATACTGTTTGGATGAAAATCAAAACACACCTTTTCCTCCAGCGTTTTAAACATAATAAGTACTTCAGAATAGTGAGGAATGAACCACAGATTAAGGAATATTCTTCCATCTGCGGACAATAAACTGTGAGGACGTTGATTGAGTTTCCTGGATTAAAAAGAAATACGTGCTGATGCCAAAGCATGATAATGTCACGTCAGATGCATACTTTGTGAGATAGCTGCTCTCTGATGTCAGTACTGGGTAAATTTAGCCCTATATATTCTTTGTAAACTGTACAGCTTTGTTCAGGATAAAACAGACATTATGTTGAATCTTAAGATGCTAAGCATAGAGGCAGGGGGCAATGCGACCCCTCCGTGAAGTGAGATCTCACTTTAATCAATATGGCAATGTACTTCCCTATGAAAAGGCATGCAAAGCAGCAAGAGGATGAGGAATCCCAGGGACAGTAACTTTACACAATTCCTAATGGACAATTCAACAGTGGCACAGACTGAAAACAGGTTGCCTGCTCAATTTATCCACTGGGAGCTGTGAGCAATGACAGAAAAGGGAACATAACTTTGAGAAATGTGGAGTAAAAAACATAGAAACACACAAAATAAGAGCAGGAGTAGGCCATTTGGCCTTTGAGACTGCATCCCCATTCAATAAGATCATCCAATTCAGTCCCTGTCCCCACTTTCTCCCCATATCCTTTGATCCCTTTAGCCCTAAGAACTATATCTAACTCATTTGTGAACACATTCATTGTTTTAGCCTCAATTGGCTTTCAGTGCAGAGAATTCCACAGGATCACAACTCGCTGAAGAAATTTCTCTTTGTCTCAGTCCAAAATGGCCAACCCCATATCCTTGAAGTATTGGATCAATATCTATTATATCAAGAAAATGTGAAAAGAAGAACTGTTGGATCCTCTGGTTACAATCACAGAGTTAAAAGCTGAGTCTTTGAGGTGGAGTTTGCTGTGGTTCTATTGCTTTTGACACAGTCAATCACAGCAAACGCCACCTCAGAGACTCAGCTTTTGATAGAATCGACATCATGGAGAAGTGAGGACACACCATGGGCACAACAGTCTTCTAAAGACTGTTAATGTTAAACACAAATAGAGTTAGTGTTGATGAGTGATGTGAGAGATGTGATTGATATTGCCCTTTTCACATATCCCATTGACTAGTACCACATTAGGCACTGGATGCCCAATTCCTGTCATGATACTTTTCATACAAGACAACAAAAACTTGCAGTTCTGTGCCCTTGATGTAGTGAAATATCCCAGAATGCTTCACAAGGGCATTATCAAACAAACCAAGGCAACATAAGAGCAGGTGACCAAAAGCTTGACCAATAAGATTTAAGAGCACGCTAAAGGAGGAAAGATAGAGAGACAGATAGGTTTAAGTCAGCAATTCCACATTAAAGCAGCTGAAGGCACAGCCCTCTGCCAATTGTGTAACAAAGGAAATTGGATACTTTAGGTTTTGTATTCCTATATTTCTATGTAGGCAAACAGTTGGGCTCAAAAAGATACCCCAAGTGAGATCAGCCTCCCCAGCACAGATCAGGGATCTGTAGCTGCCTCCTAACCTAAAGACTCCAGAGCAGCACGTTTATCTACTGAGTCATCAGAGAACCTATTTCTGACTTCGGAACAGACTCTCTCTATCATCTATAGAAAATTATTGGTAAAAATGTTCATTTTTGGAACTACTCCATATAAAGTACAAGATGTACACATTACAATGCTGTGATGTATGAGGGATCGTGGCCATGGTCTGCTTGTGTAACATGCAAAACAATACTTATCACTGTATCTCTGTGACAACAATAAATCAATCAATCAAAAAATTAATCAATTAACCAACCTCAGTCAAGGTATTGTGTGCACTTGGAAAACTTGAGTGAGGGAAATAAAGTTTCAAGAATTTGAATAAAGATAATGAATGAAAATAATGTGGTGCAGTTGAAGTCACCATATACATTGAGAATAAAGTATCGAAAATTGGGCCAAAGGATTATTTTTCATAGGCTTTCCTTATTCTAGTCATTTCAAGGTAACTTAAACATCACCATAAGTTGCATGTGCACAGATGTTGCTATTGACTGTGATGTTATTCTCCTATAGTCGAATAGCCTGGTGCAGCTCAACGCCTAATCCCACTTGTGAAAAATGACCAACTAGGCCCCAGGCTGCAGAACATGAGGCATGGCAAAATAAGCTGATTGGGCACAAATATTCACTTTATTGTTTTAGCAGGATGTCAAGAGTCACTAACCTTGGATCAGAAATCAGACCTAGCTCTGAGTCTTGCTCTCCCTTCTTTTCTTGAGGCTGGCCCAACACAAAATAGGTTTTCTTGGTAGTGGGGAAGTCATGCAGTAATGCCAGTAGGCCCCTGTAGTGTGCGATGATCTGTCCTCGCAGAGAGCACTGTGACACACGCTCATGAAACCTGAGGTAATACAAAACAAGGTCCTGAGTTGTTGCCTGCAATACATTTCTTTACCACAGCATGGAAGGAGCTTTTAGTGAAATAGTTTAGTGAAAGCCAAATTTCTAAATTATTCAACTTTTTTTTCCCAAGAGTTTCACCACTGCTGGGATGTTGGTGGAATGCAGGCAGGTGATGCTGTAGAGGTGAGGACACAGGGCCATAGTGATGGATAAGACTCAGTTTTCACAGTTGATCAGGAAGACAAAAATAGTCATCTTCAAATGTGGTTTAGGTGAGAGGAATTAGGATCAGAATTAGGGTGGGCAGTTTCTGGTGGGACTATTGAGATGAAAGATCAATGAACATTGGTTCGAAAAAACAGGTTATCAGAAGCACTTCCCTTTTCTTCTTTGCCTCGTGTTATGGAATATTTGACATCAAGCAAGCTATTGGAAATGGAAGATGGGACTTTACTGTCTCTTCTGACAGACAGCAGATTGATGCCACAATGCAGCCCTCCTCAGTACTGCAACCAATCCAGATCCACCTAATTCAGGCAGGAATAATACCAGTTTAAACAAACTGACACACTCAGTTCTCCACTGCAGCATGCAGAGTGCAGAGTGCAGGCCATTGAGTAGGAGCTGGCCATTTCTACACGTAAAAAGGGAAGAGGGAATCACGTGTGCTGTAAGCCCCAGTCAAAAAGCAGATGTAACAACAATCCGGGATTAGGCCGATTGATCATATTCTTAGCAGCAGAAAAGTTGTGGCCTGGAGAGGGACGCAAGAGGGAAGAAACCTGGGAGATAAACCGAGCTAGCTGCTTTTTAAAAAGAGTAAAATCAATGGACGTATGTCTGGAAGAACTGAAAAGAAACTGACTTCAAAAACATTGAGTAATATTGCATTATATTTCAGTTTTAAATTTGGGTTGTAAAATGGTCTGAAAACTGGTCTCCATTTGGCAATTTTGAACTGAGTAATTGTTCATCAGGAACATTTCCACTGAATGTTGTATGATTTACTGCTGTGTAGAGTATAGTGTGCAGCACACCATGAAATCATTTAAAAATATCAATCCAAAAATGGACTGGAAACTTCCATTCTCTCCAAACAATAAACAGATTGAATTTCACGCAGCTCCTCAACCACAGACCATTAGGAAGATTTGCCCACTTGCTCCAGTAAACAAGTTTGAATGAAGAAAGTATACCTGTGGCAGTAGACAAGAATTAACTGTCTTTTGATTTTTTCCACTTCCTCCTATATATATAAAAAAACAAAATTTTAAAGTGATACAGGCCATTTTGTTATGATGTGCATTTTGTTGACACAAATTTGCTGTGACGCGATTTACAAATTGGGGACGTTGTTTCCACAGCATAAACTTTTATTACGTGTGTTGGCTGTAACGTGATCACGTCGCCAACATTTTTAAGCGCTGTTTCTAAAGCACAATTTTTCTATAACATGGGGTTGCACAAGAATGCAACCGTCATGTTATAGAAGTGACTGTAACCATATACTTTCAGTGTCAGGTTCTTCTAATCCCTGCCTGTGCCGTTTTTAAAATGCTTTTCTAGGTCTAGCTCAATGAGCCTTAGCACAAAGCCTTCCTTCAAGATTTCCCAATCAGTGTGGGATCACCCTTTTCTGACAAGAGAGCTCAGATGGAGAACGGGGTAAGATTCATCTCTCTGCCCTTGATTTATTTACAGGACTCATTTTTGTGTAAGTCCATCTTGCTCTACTTATCTCCATGTGTTCAGTTTCCAACATGGTAGAACTTCTTCCTACCCACTTGGCTTTGTTGCCAGCCCATTATCTTTTCTTGAGGGACACTAACTATACCTATTTGTTCATCACTACTGAAGAGACAGTGAGAGAGATTGAGAAATAGAGAGAGAAAGAGACCTGGGATTAGAGATAGGCACCGACAGATCATGTGTTGCTTTGAAGTGAGATGTAGCAGGTGTGGGTCATCAGCAACAGAAAAGACTCCCCAATGTTTAACTGGGTGAAATGGGAACTGTAAGGAGGTTGCACAAAGAGATTAAAGTACAGCAGTCGGACTAACTTTTCAAAGCAGGCAGCAGTGCCCTGAATGGTGCAACATCTTTTAATGACACCAAAAACTTAAAAGGTGTACAAAAAGATCCAATGTCCTCACAGGGGCTGACCAAGATAAATCAAGGCACAGTTCCAATAAACATGTCACACCAATTTTACACTCGCCAACTTAATTTTCAAGTTCCTTCTAAGTCTGAGGGAAAAAGACTTATGCATGGAGTAAGTTCTGAAAAAGATACGTGTTACTTAAAACGAGAGGAGTCTGCAAATTGCCTGCATTCAGGACTCTGACCATTTTGTAGAATATTTGACCTAAAAGAATAGTTCAGTTCATCCATCACCATAAGTCATACAGTGGAAAATAAATGCTCAATCAGTCACATTGCTTTATTATCTTCCTATAAAGGAAAACCTGGTGAGTAACCAACACCAGCAAAATGCAATGGAGAGATTACATCCCACTGATGAAAACTCTGAGGTTATGTAAAACGGATACACTGGAGGTATTAGGCTGCAAACAAGGACAGGCCATTTAACAAGGAGTGTTAGAGAGGAGAGAAGAATGGTCAACACTGTTGCAGTTATGAAGGACGTTTGTGAGGCCTTGTATTCAGTTTTGGTCATCTTGCTATAGGATGTTACTAAACTGGAAAGAGTGCAGAAGAAATTTACAAGGATATCACCAGGACTCAATGGTCTGAGGAGAGGTTGGACAAGCTAGGACTTTTTTCTTTACAGCATAGGAGACTAAGGGGGGGGGATCTTATAGAAGTGTATAAGATCATGAGAGGCATGGATAGGGTGAATGCAATCAATCTTTTCCCAGGGTTTGGGAATCAAGGACTAGAGGACATCAGTTTAAGGTTAAATGGGAAAGAATAAAGGAAACCTGAGGGGCAACTTTTTGACACAGAGGATAGTATACATATGGAATGAGCTGCCAGCCCAAGTTGTTGAGGCAGGTACATTAACAACATTTGAAAGGCATTTAGACAAATACATGGATAGGAAAGGATTAGAAGGATATGGGCCAAGTGCAGGGAAATAGGGTGAATGTAGGTGACACTATTAGCATGAATGAACACTTTGGTCGGCATGTACCAGTTTGGGCCAAAGGGCCTGTCTCTGTGCTGTAGGACTCTATGACCTCCCAAAATCTTCAAAATCCAAGTCAGCCCAAATTCTGCACAGCTGTCCAGATAAAAATGGTGACAGAATTGTCACACATCCAAAGTTAACATCAGTGCTCATCTCCAGCAAACAAACTGACTTCCTCAATGTAACATTATGCTCAGAGTTGCTGCTGTGTTGCTCCAAGCATCACTTAGTGTCGTAGAGTCATAGAGATGTATAGCACGGAAATAGACCCTTCAGTCCAACTCGACCATGCTGACCAGACATCCCAACCTAATCTAGTCCCATTTGTTAGCACTTGGCCTATATCCCTCCAAATCTCTGCAAATGCAAATTCACCTCATAGACTTATACGTGTGTGTGTGTGTGGCAGTGGAGAGAGAAAAAGAGGAGAGAGATTGAGAGTGAGAGTGTGTGTATGAGAGAGAGAGAGACAGAGGCAGAGAGAGGCAGACAGAGAGAGAGAGACAGAAGTGTGTGTGTGTCTGTGTCTGTGTCTGTGTGTGCACGCGCACACGCCTGAGAGACAGCATGTGTATAACAGAGGCTTAGCATGAGTGTGTGAGTATGTAAGAGTGTGTGTATGTGTGCTTGTGTGAGAGTGTGTGTGTGTGACAGTGTACAATGTAGTGGGGTCACCTGTAGTATGACATGAACCCAAGGCCCCAGTTGAGGTCATCCGCATGGGTACCGAATTTGACTATAAACCTCTTCCACTCTGCATTGTTGCATAACCCGGCTTTTAAATATTGTAATTGGCTTTTAAATGTTGTAATCATACTGGTTTCCACCACTTCCTCTGGCAGCTCATTCCATACATGCACCACCAACTTGTGTAATGGCAGGGTCAATTTAGCTTGAAATTTGGAACAAATGGAGCAAGAAAGCTGTTCAAACCTGACCACTCTCATTTAAAGGCCAAGAAGAGACTTTATTAGACTCTTTTATAAAGAAATTATATAAAATGATCAAGATAGAGGAATGGCATCTCTCCTGCTAGCAGAGGCAATAAGAGGTTATCAACTTGCAACGATCAGGAAGAGAACAAAGCAAGTTTTTTTGTACACACCAACACAAGATGGTTGTTGAAGTGTGGAATGGGACTGCTTCAGGAAGATTTTAGGGGAAAGTTGTAGAAAAGTACAATACCTGGCAATGGGAAAGGGAGGGGTGAAGCACTGGGTTAGTTTAGGGCAACACCAGCCAAATGCCTTCCTACTGAACTATAAAACCCAAATGGTACCTGCTTGTTGTGCTGAGATACTTTTCACAAACTCGTCGAAAACTAGCTTACCATCACTGAACAAGATAACAGATGGTTAGACAGATGTAAGCTCCTTAGTGGTTATTCTACTACTCAGGCAAATGAAAAGCCTGTACTCATCTTGGGAATATTTAAATACAACTGCTTCCCAGTTAGCCATCTGTTTACTGTCTCCATTCTGGATCGTATTAAACTATGAACGATGCACACAGTTCATTAGCACAAGGTTGAATGGGGACAGCAAGCTTTCAGTCCAGTTTCTGACTTGCTGCCCTTTATTCTTGTCACGCCCACATCCTTGGAAGGAAATGTCAATACTTACAGGGTTTTTCATCAGCGGCCCTGCGCTGCTCTTCTTATTAATAAACTCATTCAACATCATGTCACGGGGGCCTAGTTTCTCCAGTTGGATTGAAACAAATGCCTCTGGGGCTCTGCAAAAACCAAATCAGGGAAATAAATTCTTGGGAACATCTCTTTGTCAATGTGTGCACATGGGGAAGAAAAACATTGAGCATCCATTCATGTATTCTTCAGTCCATAAGTAATAGAAGGAAGAACATTAAATTTAAAAATTAAGTATACTGAGGAACTAAAATTGCGTATAATTGAAAAGGAAAATGCACAGTACCCTGGAAATCCACAGTCTGCCTGTGTCAGAAAGAGATGGGTGACATAAATGTTCCTGTTGACCTGCTCAACCTATCAGATGTAAATTTGCCCACTCCATTAATCAACATTCAATTAAAAAGTCATCAATGGAACAAGTTGTTGTGATCCATCCTAAGTCTACAACACACGAGAGGTAAAACTGTCATTCTTCAAAATTCAAATGGATTTCCCCACTTGCCTAGAGACTGCTCCGACAATACTCAGGACACCATCCAAGTAATAATGCCTTTTTAACTAGCACCACATCTAATGCCATCAACATCCACTCCCTCTATCACCAGCAACAAGGTGCATCATCCACAAGATATCACAACTCACCAAGGCACCTTAGACACTACTACTACCACCTAAAAGAACAAAGGCACAGAACGTACATGGGAACACCACCATCCTGACTTGCAAAAAATACATCGCCATTCCTTCAGTATCACTGGGTCAAAATTCTAAAACCTCCTTCCCAACAGCACCTACATCCCAGAGACTGCAGCAAGAGAGCAGCTCACCACCACTTTCTCCAAAGTGGTGAACAAGGGTGTACTAGGTTTAATTGGGCCATTTTAATTGGCTGCTAAAGCAGGATTATAACACACCTAAAGGTTGGTACAGGGTCAGGCAAAGCAGGAGTCACCAAAATCTTCCCATATACTCTCTCGCATTACAACTTTGTTAGTTCTTTGGTATTATATGGGTTTAAAAAGCACCCTCCTTCGACTGACTGAACTGGTCCTCACCCTGAACAACTTCTCCTTCCAATCCTCCCACTTCCTCCAAACGAAAGGAGTAGCCATGGGCACCCGCATGGGCCCCAGCTATGCCTGCCTCTTCGTAGGATATGTGGAACAGTCCATCTTCCGCAACTACACTGGCCCCACCCCCCACCTTTCCCTCCGCTACATCGATGACTGTATCGGCGCTGCCTCGTGCTCCCACGAGGAAGTTGAACAGTTCATCCAAAAATTTGAATTCCTGAAGAAGGGCTTATGCCCGAAACGTCGATTCTCCTGTTCCCTGGATGCTGCCTGACCTGTTGCGCTTTTCCAGCAACACATTTCCAGCTCTGATCTCCAGCATCTGCAGACCTCACTTTCTCTTCATTATATGGGTTTACTTTTGTACTGTGCTTTCATTCTTTTATAACATTTTACTAGGATGTTGCCTGGTATGGAGGGAAGGTCTTATAAGGAATGGCTGAGGGACTTGAGGCTGTTTTCGTTAAGAGAAGAAGGTTGAGAGGTGACTTAATAGAGACATATAAGATAATCAGAGGGTTAGATAGGGTGGACAGGGAGAGCCTTTTTCCAAGTATGGTGACGGCGAGCATGAGGGGGCACAGCTTTAAATTGAGGGGGGATAGATATAGGACGGATGTCAGAGGTAGTTTCTTTACTCAGAGAGTAGTAAGTGTATGGAATGCTTTGCCTGCAACGGTAGTAGATTTGCCAACTATAAGTACATTTAAGTCATCATTGGACAAGCATATGGACGTACAGGAACAGTGTAGGTTAGATGGGCTTCAGATTGGTATAACAGGTTGGCGCAACATCGAAGGCCGAAGGGCCTGTGCTGCGCTGTAATGTTCTATGTTCTAAAAAAAATTGTCTCTCTCCCTCCCTCTTTTACACACACATTCAAACGAGCTTTATTGACTTCTGTATCAATCTGGATACACATGGATGTGTTTGACCTCCAAAGGTCACATCCAACATGAAAGTAAACAACACCAGTCGAGAGATTATTATTTTTGGCTGTGAGTGTTATAAACAGCTTGGATGTTGTTTATTTCCCATCTTAAACTGACAAATGAAACCTTATGCAGAGGGCTGCTAAAAGTCACTTTCTATTTCTACAGATAAAAGCCGTCTGAGAATTTCTGACCTCTCTTCCAACAACATTTCAACATTGATTTTGCAACTGGTACAGTGTTCAAAGAGAACCTAAAGCTTTAAAGGCTTGCAGGCTAGAACCCAAAATTAATCCACTTGCCAAACTTGGGAGCACTGTCTCACAGAATGGTTCAGAAACAGCCTGATATAGTCAAACTCACGGAATCAGACTTGACAATGTCCCAGATACCACCCTCACCATCCCTAGATATGTTCTGTCCCATCGGCACAGTGGTATAGAGCCGAGAGGGAGGTGCCTGGGTATCCTCAACATTGACTCCAGACCCCATGAAGTCTCATGGCTTCAGGTAAAACGTGGGCAAGGAAACCTTCTCCTGATTTCCACGTACCATCTTCCCTTGGCTGATAAATCAGTACTTCTCCAAGTTGAACAACATTTGGCAAGGGTGCAAAATGTACTCTGAGTGGGGGATTTCATTGTCCATGACCAAGAGTGGCTCGGCAGCAGGACTACTGATTGAGCTGGTCAGGTCCTAAAGGATACAGCTGCTTGACTGGGTCCTGCAGCAGGTGGTGAGGGAAAAAACATACTTGACCACATCCTGACCAATCTGCTGGTTGTAGATCCATCTGTCCATGACAATTTCAGTAAGAGTGAGCACTGCATAGTCTTGTGGAGACAAAGTCCTGTCTTCACATTGAGAATACCCTTCACTGTGTTGTGTGGCACTATCACTGTTTTAAATGGAACAGACTTCGAACAGATCTAACCACTCAAGACTCGGTATCCATGCAGTGCTGTGGATCTATAGCAGAATTGTACTCCAGCACAATCTGTAACCTCATGGCCTATTATAACTCCCACTTAACCGTTATCATCAAGCTGTGAGGAAGGGAGTTGCAGGAGTTTGACCCAATGATACTGAAGGAACAGTGATTTAGTTCCATATCAGCGTGGTGTGTGGTTTGGAGGGGGACATACAATTGATGATGCTCCAGGGTCTTCTGAGTGGTAGGGTTTGAAAAGTTTGTTTGTAGGATATTTGCAGAGTTGCATCTTGTAGACGGTGCACACTGCTGCCCCTGTGTATTGGTGGTGGAGGGAGTGCAAGTTGTAGTTGATGGAGGGGGGCCAGTCAAGCAGGGTGCTTTATCCTGGATGTTGTCGAGCATCTTGGTGTTGCTGTAGCTGAATTCATTCAGGAAAATGTAGAATATTTCAGCACACTCCCGACTTTTACTTGTCAATGGGGAGACGTGAGATGAGTTACTCTCTGCAGAATTCCTCGCCTCTGACGTGCACTTACCCTCCCTTCGCCTAGCCATAGAAAGTTCAAGCTTAACAGGGTGACTTTCTATTAAAGGAACAAAATCACAAGTAGAATCTCTGCAGGACGCAAAGCCACAATCTAGATGCGGGTGCTATCACCATCACTGCACTGATGGTGGGGGAGCAGGGTTCCACACATCAATTGTTTTGCATATTTCTTAGTGTCATAGAGATGTACAGCATGGAAAAAGACCCTTCAGTCCAACTCATGCATACCTGTAGGTATCCTAAATTATCCTAGTCCCATTTGCCAGCACTTGGCCCATATCCCTCTAAACTCTTCCTATTCATATACCCATCCAGATGTCTTTTAAATGTTGTAATTGTGGCAGCTCATTCCATACACTCTGTACACCACCCTCTGTGTGAAAAAGTTGCCCCTTAGGCCCCTTTTAAATCTTTCCCCTCTCACCTTAAACCTATGCCCTCTAGTTCTGGACTCCCCCAACCCCACATTAAAGACCTATGCCCCTCATGGTTTTATAAACCTCTATGAGGTTACCCTTCAGCCTCTGCTTCTTGCAGATCCTGCACCTTTACTTACAGGGAACAAGAGACAAATATTGTCAGAAATGTGACCAAGTCGTACCTTTTCTTGGTAGAAAGCAGCTGCTTCCGATTTACGAATGTGCGGGGAATTCCGAGTGAGGAGGTGAGTTGTTGGCTGTCCAATTCTCCCGCAGTGCTACAGAAACTTGCACTGGCCAAGTTGTCCTGACTCCTGTAACTTGTCGTTCCATCCTTATAAAATGAGAATCAAAATCAATCACACGATAGCCTCAGGCCAGATATATTTCTCCAAATGGGGAGAACAGAGGGGTTTAGCACCAGTCCATTTGAGCAGGCACAATGGGCTGAATGGCCTCCATAATTTGTGATTCTGTGAATTTAAAATAGAAAATGCTGAAAGCACTCCATAAGTTACAGCACAGTGGCTCAGTGATTAGCAATGCTGCCTGAAAGCATCAGGGTCCTGGGTTTGATTCCAGTCTCAGGTGACTGCCTGTGTGGGGTTAGTACATTCTCCTCGTGTCTGCATTAGTTTCCTCCCACAGGCTAAAGATACGCAAGTTAGGTGGATTGGCCATGGAAAATGCAGGGTCACAGGGATTGGGTGGGGTGGGGGGGGGGTTGCTGGGACTGGATGGGTTATTCTTTGGATGGTCAGTGCAGACTCAAGGGGCTGAATGGCACTATAGGGATTCTATGCTTCTAAGTCATGCAGCATCTGGGGAGTGTGTGAGAAAAGGATTAACTTTTCAGGTTGTTGTAATGAAAGGTCATCAACCGAAAGCTCAACTCTGTTTCTCTCCACAGTTGCTGCCTGATGTGTTGAGTGTTTCTAGAATTTTCTGTTTGTGTTTCAGATTTCCAGCATCTGTAGAACTTTGTTTTCTTTCTAATGGTTTCCTTCTCCAAGAATCTCAACCCTTAAGTGAACACTTTACTTGGAAGCTTATTTCAGAGGGTCCGGAGAACCGTTTGGATTTCCCATTTTCTGGGAAAGAACAAAGCTCGGTCGTAAACATCTCTCCACTCCCACTCACACCAACGAAACACAGAATGTTATGTGTATCAGTTGGCCATTCCATTGCTCATCAGAGATACTCCAGGAACTGATCAACGAGCAACTCACTCAGGTAATGGAGATTCAGCAAGGGCTTTGCCTTAAAGGCATAGCTGGTGTACCATGGAGACAGCAGATACAAAACATGGGCTTCCTCTGGGGGAGCAAACCTTCTGGGTAATCCAAGATGGAGGATGGGAAAAATTGCAGCTGTAAGAGCTGCTTTTTTTTTTGAGGTATTTTCAGGGTTGGAGCTGATTTCCTCGATTTCTGGAGCAGTAATTATTATTTTATAATCTGTTGCACTGTTTTGGAAGTTTGAGGGAAAAAAAATCAAAACAACAGCACTTTAGAAAAGGAGGAAGACAGGAAAAGGAGGAAGACAGTGATCACATGGGAAGTGATTCAAACAGAGAAAGAAACCTATACTGTTATCTGACTCAGCAGTGAATCTGCACAGTTACTGCCTCTACTCTTTGAGTTCCAATATCTCTGGACATCAGAGTTTATCTAAGAAAAATTAACAAACACTAAAATTACAGCATGCAAAAGGCATCTGGATGGGTATATTGAATAGGAAGGATTTAGAGGGATATGGGCCAAATGCTGGCAAATGGGACTAGATGTTTCTAGGATATCTGGTCGGCATGAATGTGTTGGACTAAAGGGTCCATGCTGTACATCTCTATGTCTCTAAGTTGAGAAACCTTTGTATGAGTTGAGAATGGAAACCAGTGGAAGAGGAGCTCTTTACCAATCACAGAATGACACTTCAATTCTTCCTCCACAACAACCAGACTGAAAGAACCGAACATCAGGAACAACGCTCCAAACCTGAAGAGAAAGGTAGGTCCACGAAAAGAGATTCTCAAACCTTTGAATCCAGGGAATGGGCAGCTTTCTCCTTGAGAGAGAACAGAGCCTGCTGCACTGCCGCAATTAGGGAATTTTTCTGCACTGTCTGACAGGCTAAGGCCACCTGCAAGTTATCCACACCGTTCCTCGCCAGCAGCTACAAGGGAGAGGGAGACAAAAGTTATCAAATCACCCAAAATGTCCCTGTGATTAATTTTGTTCTTCTTGAGCTGAAAGGGAAATCAATGAACTTGCATCTTCTGTCCACTCCAACTTTCATTACTCTCTCACAGTTGGACAGTTACACGGACATCATCCAGTACTTCACTGGAATATCCACTGTGTATGTTATCAAGGGCCTGCAGGCTGCCACACTGTGCAAGCTTGAGGCACTAATCTGACCCTGTCACACAAAGAACTGGGGAAGAGGTACATATTTATCCTATCAGTTGGGGACAGATCTCTGTGGCTCACATTTTGTCAGCAACTCTCACAGGACTTGGTTGTCTCCCTTTCTATTGAAATAAACTACATCACTAAAAAGAGGAAGGGCTGGTTAGGGGAGTAGGGGAGGGTGAAAGGTTTCATGATACTGGACACAGCCTCTGTCTCTGTGTGAAGGACCAATAGGGTTTCACACAAAGTACAGGAGCAGCAATGTCACAAGAGCTTTTTTTTAGGGATACCTACCCAATCATGATGCAGACATACCTGAGTGCCTACAGAAGCAAGACTTGCAAGGTGTTTCTGACGGCAGAGTGCCCATCAACCCTGCACCTTCCCATCATTTCAAGCTTTAATTTCGACACTGAGTGCTACCAAATGACTCAGCATTGGTATTGCACCAAGATAGCATTGTTCAGTGTCCAAACATGCACAACACTCTGATATGGATCATTAGATGGGGATAAGGAGAGGAAACTCTCCCTAATTACTTCATTCATCACAAAGATCACATGACAGATCCTCTCATAAGAGGTTAGGGGTCATCTCTGCACTGGATCTCTGACCACATGCCAACTGTCACAGACAGTAAACCAGTACAAAACAATGACTGAAGGAGCAGTGCCAACTCTGACAATAAACATCAACTCAATTTCTGCATCAGTTCCAATTTGCAGTCACAATCTCCGGCAAAATGTTACATTTTGCTGATGTATCACTTGCTTCGGGACTGCCTGAGCCATTATTGTTTTCACCAGCATTATCCTCCTGCCAAATTGCACTTAAATACTCCAGTTATTGGCTCTTCCTGCGGAACTGGAACAGAAACGAGGTGTATGCAGTAAATGCTGTGGAGATTAATGATAAGAAGCGCTGCCAGCATTTAGCACATTGATTGGAAGAGAACAGAGATTACACAGACCCCTCACAGTTCCAGGCAGCAGCGAACAGAACTCCTGCCTCCAGAGTTAGTACTTAGACAGATCTGCCCAGCAATGTGTACAATATTTCCACTGTAACCACGGTGATGGGTATTAACTTATATGCCTGTGCTGGTGACATGCAGAATGATAGAATGGGGCAATCCACCAAAAGGCAGGCAGACAGACGCCTCTTCAGACCATCACAGCCTTGATTTTAATTTTTGTTTTTGGGCTCATCACTAGGTAAGCTCATCCTCGGCAGCTGAATGATATTTGTTTTTGTAATTATGAGCCTGTTGTGGTGTATTGCTAGTGTCTCTATCTCCTGAAGCCCAGGTTCCATACCCACCTACTCCAGAGTTGTGTCATAGAATCCCAGAATGGGCTGATTTAAAATAAAATCCCAACTGTAATTTATAAAGGGATAATTTTAACAGCTGCCTGGAAAAGACTACTCCATTTATATCTTTAGGGACTTCTCGGGCAGAAGAGAGGAAAAAACACACAAATCCCAAAGTAATTGATTTTATATTAATATAGTCTGTAGTGTTGGTTTACACAAAGGCTGATTGATACACAAGGTTTCAGAAATAGTCAAGGAGATGAATGATACATTAATTTGTTCTGTATTACTGGACTAACAGATAAAGACACTGGGGCACGGTTTTGCATTTTGGTTTGTGACACCGATGTTGGGGTCCAGTGTGGGTCCTAAGCCTGCGCTGTGACATGGATTTTTCATCAATTGGCCAGCTAGTGGGCAGAGGGTGCAGTTGTCTGTCCAATCAACGACAGTGGGCAGGCTCTTCAAGCTGAAAGGCCATTGGTGCAGGGATCATTACAGCCCTCCACTGCAGGTAAGGAAGAAAGAGAAAGAGTGTCAGAGAGCAAGAGAGAGAGTTCATCTTCCAACTCCCTCTAGACACTCGAAATGTTTGGAGAAGAATTCCACCAACCACAGCTGCATCACGTTGGAAGGAAAAGGGTGACCTCCCACCACATTCAGGGAGAAAGGAGACAGGGGCATTAAAGGTATCTTGGATTCATGATTTGGAGATGCCGGTGGTGGACTGGGGTGTACAAAGTTAAAAATCACACAACACCAGGTTATAGTCCAACAGGTTTAATTGGAAACGCTGGCTGATCATCTGAATGAAGGAGCAGCGCTCCGAAAGCTAGTGTGCTTCCAATTAAACCTGTTGGACCTGGCGGTGTGTGATTTTTAATCTCGGATTCAGGTTGCCACTCGGTCTGAATTAACTCTACATTGGACACAGGGCACACTCCATTGGCATCAGCCACATGTTCCAGCCTCAGAACCCTTATGGCATATCTCTGAATCACTTCCAGGACTGTATGCTGCAGCCAGGACAGAGTGCTCTTAGGGACACAGCCAGCTCACAGACTGGACAAGACTGCAATCTTAAAGTATTGTGATATCTGCACCTTCATCATATCCACTTTGATGCTGAAACTACCTTGCAAAAAGCAGGAATGGCAATCAATAGGGTGAGCAGCCATCACCATGTTTCCAAGTCAAAGTCGACTTCCGACAGAACTACACTGATCTCTTGGTTTTCTGCAGACTTGTAGGAGGCCAGTCATTCTACTCTTTGTTTTTAACAAATGTATACAGTTCTCAAAGAGTTTGACAGGGTAGATGCTGAAAAAATGCTTCCACTGGCTGAAGAATTTAGAACAAGGGCCATAGGATTGGGGATGAGGAGAATTTTCTTCCACAACTAGTTGTGAATACCTCAAAGATCTGTAGCTACCCAGTTGTTGAATACATTCAAGACAGAGCTCATTAGATTTTGAGCACTGGACAAATGAGGGGATCGAGGGATAGTGGGTGAAGATGGAAAATAGCATGGTGGAAGATTAGCTACAATGTTTTTGCGGAGAAGCAAGTTCAATATGCACATATGTACAAGAGTGTGTAACACAATGGTGAGTTGATGAAAACAAGGAGTTGTAGACCGTTACCGATGTCAGTGACAAGAAAAGTAGCAATTGCTAGAGGAAAAACAAGTGCAGATCATGTAAAGAACAAAGGACAGTCCAGCACAGCAGTAGGCCCTTCAGCTCACCAAGATTGTAATAGGTATCATCTTTACCTCAGTGATAGACTGCTTCTCAATCCAAAGGTTAGGGTTCATATCCTTCTTTAAAGAGAAAATTGCAAAACCAAGGCTGGTGTTCAATGCTAATGCAGCCAACGAAGCTTTCTCATCGGTGTAAGAGACCCATACCACTTCACAAAAAAAGAAATGGGGGGACGGGGAAAGGGGCAGCAATACTAAGGTCAATAATCCAAAAGTATGTCATTGGCTGCCAAGTACTTTGGACATCATGAACTGTACCTTGACTGTCTTTTATTTAGATATCATTTTCGTAACGATTTCCCTAATGAATTAATGTACCATCTGGAGCAGTACCCAGAATGCACCAATAACTGCTAACAGTTGTCATGCCAGCAAAAAAATCATTAACAGTGAAATTAGCAACAGACAAATTTCTGTTTTCTCTCCACTTCAATTTCATTTTTTTTTCTTTCTGGAATAGCTCAGTTTGATGGTATTAGATTCAGTATTTTTTTCATTTCACTTCCTCCACTGACACAGTGTGAAGTAGCTGAATTTAACATGTCAAAATACCACAACTGCTAAAGCCTACGCACCATGTTCTTCTTTCTATGGTAGAATTTAATTTCTATTTTCTGTTTGTGATGTTAGAGGATCATCAAATGGGGAAAGGCTGGAAAATTCCTTTTAAGCAGCAATTGCATCACTCTCTTTTATTGAACAGCCCCACACAGTGTTTATCCAAAGGAATACATTCAAGCAACTTGAAGAAACAATATATGCTATTTTCTTG
>NW_028270141.1:117059902-117067250 GCF_037043375.1 Chiloscyllium plagiosum | reverse complement strand
CTCGCGCTCTCTCTCTCGCGCTCTCTCTCTCTCGCGCGCTCTCTCTCGCGCTCTCTCTCGCTCTCTCTCTCTCGCGCTCTCTCTCGCGCTCTCTCTCGCGCTCTCTCTCGCGCTCTCTCTCGCGCTCTCTCTCGCGCTCTCTCTCGCACTCGCTCTCTCGCGCTCTCTCTCGCGCTCTCTCTCGCGCTCTCTCTCGCGCTCTCTCTCTCTCGCGCTCTCTCTCTCGCGCTCTCTCTCTCGCGCTCTCTCTCTCGCGCTCTCTCTCTCGCGCTCTCTCTCTCGCGCTCTCTCTCTCGGCGCTCTCTCTCTCTCGCGCTCTCTCTCTCGCGCTCTCGCTCTCTCGCGCTCTCTCTCTCGCGCTCTCTCTCTCTCGCGCTCTCTCTCTCGCGCTCTCTCTCTCGCGCTCTCTCTCTCTCGCGCTCTCTCTCTCGCGCTCTCTCTCTCTCGCGCTCTCTCTCTCTCGCGCTCTCTCTCTCTCTCGCGCTCTCTCTCTCTCGCGCTCTCTCTCTCTCGCGCTCTCACTCTCTCGCGCTCTCTCTCTCGCGCTCTCTCTCTCTCGCGCGCTCTCTCTCGCGCTCTCTCTCTCGCGCTCTCTCTCTCTCGCGCTCTCTCTCGCGCTCTCTCTCGCGCTCTCTCTCGCGCTCTCTCTCGCGCTCTCTCTCTTGCTCACGCGCTCTCTCTCTCTCGCGCTCTCTCTCTCTCGGGCTCTCTCTCTCTCGCGCTCTCTCTCTCGCGCTCTCTCTCTCGCTCTCTCTCGCGCTCTCACTCGCGCTCTCACTCGCGCTCTCACTCGCGCTCTCTCTCGCGCTCTCTCTCGCGCTCTCTCTCGCGCGCTCTCTCTCGCGCGCTCTCTCTCTCGCGCTCTCTCTCGCGCTCTCTCTCGCGCTCTCTCTCGCGCTCTCTCTCGCGCTCTCTCTCGCGCTCTCTCTCTCGCGCTCTCACTCGCGCTCTCACTCGCGCTCTCACTCGCGCTCTCTCTCGCGCTCTCTCTCGCGCTCTCTCTCTCTCGCGCCTCTCTCTCTCGCGCTCTCTCTCTCGCGCTCTCTCTCGCGCTCTCTCTCGCGCTCTCTCTCACACTCTGTCTCGCACTCTCTCTCGCTCTCTCTCTCGCGCTCTCTCTCGTGCACTCTCTCTCGCGCTCTCTCTCTCGCGCTCATCTCTCTCGCGCTCTCTCTCGCGGCTCTCTCTCTCGCGCTCTCTCTCTCGCGCTCTCTCTCTCGCGCTCTCTCTCTCGCGCTCTCTCTCTCGCGCTCTCTCTCTCGCGCTCTCTCTCTCGCGCTCTCTCTCTCGCGCTCTCTCTCTCGCGCTCTCTCTCTCGCGCTCTCTCTCGCTCGCGCTCTCTCGCGCTCTCTCGCTCGCGCTCTCTCGCTCTCGCTCTCTCCGCTCTCGCTCGCGCTCTCTCTCGCTCGCTCTCTCGCTCTCGCGCTCTCTCGCTCTCGCGCTCTCTCGCTCTCGCTCTCTCTCTCGCTCTCTCTCTCTCTCGCGCTCTCTCTCTCGCGCTCTCTCTCTCGCGCTCTCTCTCTCGCGCTCTCTCTCTCGCGCTCTCTCTCTCGCGCTCTCTCTCTCGCGCTCTCTCTCTCGCGCTCTCTCTCTCGCGCTCTCTCTCGCGCTCTCTCTCGCGCTCTCTCTCGCGCTCTCTCTCTCTCGCGCTCTCTCTCTCGCGCTCTCTCTCTCGCGCTCTCTCTCGCGCTCTCTCTCGCGCTCTCTCTCGCGCGCTCTCTCTCGCGCGCTCTCTCTCTCGCGCTCTCTCTCGCGCTCTCTCGCACTCGCTCTCTCGCGCTCTCTCTCGCGCTCTCTCTCGCGCTCTCTCTCGCGCTCTCTCTCGCGCTCTCTCTCTCGCGCTCTCTCTCGCGCTCTCTCTCTCGCGCTCTCTCTCGCGCTCTCTCTCGCGCTCTCTCTCGCGCTCTCTCTCGCGCTCTCTCTCGCACTCGCTCTCTCGCGCTCTCTCTCGCGCTCTCTCTCGCGCTCTCTCTCGCGCTCTCTCTCGCGCTCTCTCTCGCGCTCTCTCTCTCGCGCGTTCTCTCTCTCGCGCGCTCTCTCTCGCGCGCTCTCTCTCTCGCGCTCTCTCTCTCGCGCTCTCTCTCTCGCGCTCTCTCTCGCGCTCTCTCTCGCGCTCTCTCTCTTGCTCACGCGCTCTCTCTCTCTCGCGCTCTCTCTCTCTCGGCTCTCTCTCTCTCGCGCTCTCTCTCTCGCGCTCTCTCTCTCGCGCTCTCTCTCTCGCGCTCTCTCTCTCGCGCTCTCTCTCGCGCGCTCTCTCTCGCGCGCTCTCTCTCTCGCGCTCTCTCTCGCGCTCTCTCTCGCGCTCTCTCTCGCGCTCTCTCTCGCGCTCTCACTCGCGCTCTCACTCGCGCTCTCTCTCGCGCTCTCTCTCGCGCTCTCTCTCGCGCTCTCTCTCTCTCGCGCTCTCTCTCTCGCGCTCTCTCTCTCGCGCTCTCTCTCGCGCTCTCTCTCGCACTCTCTCTCGCTCTCTCTCTCGCGCTCTCTCGTGCACTCTCTCTCGCGCTCTCTCTCTCGCGCTCTCTCTCTCGCGCTCTCTCTCTCGCGCTCTCTCTCGCGCTCTCTCTCTCGCGCTCTCTCTCTCGCGCTCTCTCTCTCGCGCTCTCTCTCTCGCGCTCTCTCTCTCGCGCTCTCTCTCTCGCGCTCTCTCTCTCGCGCTCTCTCGCTCGCGCTCTCTCGCTCGCGCTCTCTCGCTCGCGCTCTCTCGCTCGCGCTCTCTCGCTCGCGCTCTCTCGCGCTCTCTCTCGCGCTCTCTCTCGCGCGCTCTCTCGCGCTCTCTCTCGCGCTCTCTCTCTCTCTCTCTCTCGCGCTCTCTCTCTCGCGCTCTCTCTCGCGCTCTCTCTCGCGCGCTCTCTCTCGCGCGCTCTCTCTCTCTCGCGCTCTCTCTCGCGCTCTCTCTCGCGCTCTCTCTCGCGCTCTCTCTCGCACTCGCTCTCTCGCGCTCTCTCTCGCGCTCTCTCTCGCGCTCTCTCTCGCGCTCTCTCTCGCGCTCTCTCTCGCGCTCTCTCTCGCGCGCTCTCTCTCTCTCTCTCTCTCTCTCTCTCTCTCTCGCGCTCTCTCTCTCGCGCTCTCTCTCGCGCTCTCTCTCTCGCGCTCTCTCTCTCGCGCTCTCTCTCGCGCTCTCTCTCTCGCGCTCTCTCTCGCGCTCTCTCTCTCGCGCTCTCTCTCGCGCTCTCTCTCTCGCGCTCTCTCTCTCGCGCGCTCTCTCTCGCGCTCTCTCTCGCTCTCTCTCTCTCGCGCTCTCTCTCGCGCTCTCTCTCGCGCTCTCTCTCGCGCTCTCTCTCGCGCTCTCTCTCGCGCTCTCTCTCGCGCTCTCTCTCGCACTCGCTCTCTCGCGCTCTCTCTCGCGCTCTCTCTCGCGCTCTCTCTCGCGCTCTCTCTCTCGCGCTCTCTCTCTCGCGCTCTCTCTCTCGCGCTCTCTCTCTCGCGCTCTCTCTCTCGCGCTCTCTCTCTCGCGCTCTCTCTCTCGCGCTCTCTCTCTCGCGCTCTCTCTCTCGCGCTCTCGCTCTCGCGCTCTCTCTCTCGCGCTCTCTCTCTCTCGCGCTCTCTCTCTCGCGCTCTCTCTCTCGCGCTCTCTCTCTCTCGCGCTCTCTCTCTCTCGCGCTCTCTCTCTCTCGCGCTCTCTCTCTCTCGCGCTCTCTCTCTCTCGCGCTCTCTCTCTCTCGCGCTCTCACTCTCTCGCGCTCTCTCTCTCGCGCTCTCTCTCTCTCGCGCGCTCTCTCTCGCGCTCTCTCTCGCGCTCTCTCTCGCGCTCTCTCTCGCGCTCTCTCTCGCGCTCTCTCTCGCGCTCTCTCTCGCGCTCTCTCTCGCGCTCTCTCTCTTGCTCACGCGCTCTCTCTCTCTCGCGCTCTCTCTCTCTCGGGCTCTCTCTCTCTCGCGCTCTCTCTCTCGCGCTCTCTCTCTCGCTCTCTCTCGCGCTCTCACTCGCGCTCTCACTCGCGCTCTCACTCGCGCTCTCTCTCGCGCTCTCTCTCGCGCTCTCTCTCGCGCGCTCTCTCTCGCGCGCTCTCTCTCTCGCGCTCTCTCTCGCGCTCTCTCTCGCGCTCTCTCTCGCGCTCTCTCTCGCGCTCTCTCTCGCGCTCTCACTCGCGCTCTCACTCGCGCTCTCTCTCGCGCTCTCTCTCGCGCTCTCTCTCTCTCGCGCTCTCTCTCTCGCGCTCTCTCTCTCGCGCTCTCTCTCGCGCTCTCTCTCGCGCTCTCTCTCACACTCTGTCTCGCACTCTCTCTCGCTCTCTCTCTCGCGCTCTCTCTCGTGCACTCTCTCTCGCGCTCTCTCTCTCGCGCTCTCTCTCTCGCGCTCTCTCTCGCGCTCTCTCTCTCGCGCTCTCTCTCTCGCGCTCTCTCTCTCGCGCTCTCTCTCTCGCGCTCTCTCTCTCGCGCTCTCTCTCTCGCGCTCTCTCTCTCGCGCTCTCTCTCTCGCGCTCTCTCTCTCGCGCTCTCTCGCTCGCGCTCTCTCCTCGCTCGCGCTCTCTCTCTCGCGCTCTCTCGCTCGCGCTCTCTCGCTCTCGCTCTCTCGCTCTCGCTCGCGCTCTCTCGCTCGCTCTCTCGCTCTCGCGCTCTCTCGCTCTCGCGCTCTCTCGCTCTCGCTCTCTCTCTCGCTCTCTCTCTCTCTCGCGCTCTCTCTCTCGCGCTCTCTCTCTCGCGCTCTCTCTCTCGCGCTCTCTCTCTCGCGCTCTCTCTCTCGCGCTCTCTCTCTCGCGCTCTCTCTCTCGCGCTCTCTCTCTCGCGCTCTCTCTCGCGCTCTCTCTCTCGCGCTCTCTCTCGCGCTCTCTCTCTCTCGCGCTCTCTCTCTCGCGCTCTCTCTCGCGCTCTCTCTCGCGCTCTCTCTCGCGCTCTCTCTCGCGCGCTCTCTCTCGCGCGCTCTCTCTCTCGCGCTCTCTCTCTCGCGCTCTCTCTCTCGCGCTCTCTCTCGCGCGCTCTCTCTCTCGCGCTCTCTCTCGCGCTCTCTCTCGCGCTCTCTCTCGCGCTCTCTCTCGCGCTCTCACTCGCGCTCTCACTCGCGCTCTCTCTCGCGCTCTCTCTCGCGCTCTCTCTCGCGCTCTCTCTCTCTCGCGCTCTCTCTCTCGCGCTCTCTCTCTCGCGCTCTCTCTCGCGCTCTCTCTCGCACTCTCTCTCGCTCTCTCTCTCGCGCTCTCTCGTGCACTCTCTCTCGCGCTCTCTCTCTCGCGCTCTCTCTCTCGCGCTCTCTCTCTCGCGCTCTCTCTCTCGCGCTCTCTCTCTCGCGCTCTCTCTCTCGCGCTCTCTCTCTCGCGCTCTCTCTCTCGCGCTCTCTCTCTCGCGCTCTCTCTCTCGCGCTCTCTCGCTCGCGCTCTCTCGCTCGCGCTCTCTCGCTCGCGCTCTCTCGCTCGCGCTCTCTCGCTCGCGCTCTCTCTCGCGCTCTCTCTCGCGCTCTCTCTCGCGCGCTCTCTCGCGCTCTCTCTCGCGCTCTCTCTCTCTCTCTCTCTCGCGCTCTCTCTCTCGCGCTCTCTCTCGCGCTCTCTCTCGCGCGCTCTCTCTCGCGCGCTCTCTCTCTCTCGCGCTCTCTCTCGCGCTCTCTCTCGCGCTCTCTCTCGCGCTCTCTCTCGCACTCGCTCTCTCGCGCTCTCTCTCGCGCTCTCTCTCGCTCTCTCGCGCTCTCTCTCGCGCTCTCTCTCGCGCTCTCTCTCGCGCTCTCTCTCGCGCGCTCTCTCTCTCTCTCTCTCTCTCTCTCTCTCTCGCGCTCTCTCTCTCGCGCTCTCTCTCGCGCTCTCTCTCTCGCGCTCTCTCTCTCGCGCTCTCTCTCGCGCTCTCTCTCTCGCGCTCTCTCTCGCGCTCTCTCTCTCGCGCTCTCTCTCGCGCTCTCTCTCTCGCGCTCTCTCTCTCGCGCGCTCTCTCTCGCGCTCTCTCTCGCTCTCTCTCTCTCGCGCTCTCTCTCGCGCTCTCTCTCGCGCTCTCTCTCGCGCTCTCTCTCGCGCTCTCTCTCGCGCTCTCTCTCGCGCTCTCTCTCGCACTCGCTCTCTCGCGCTCTCTCTCGCGCTCTCTCTCTCGCGCTCTCTCTCGCGCTCTCTCTCTCGCGCTCTCTCTCTCGCGCTCTCTCTCTCGCGCTCTCTCTCTCGCGCTCTCTCTCTCGCGCTCTCTCTCTCGCGCTCTCTCTCTCGCGCTCTCTCTCTCGCGCTCTCTCTCTCGCGCTCTCGCTCTCGCGCTCTCTCTCTCGCGCTCTCTCTCTCTCGCGCTCTCTCTCTCGCGCTCTCTCTCTCGCGCTCTCTCTCTCTCGCGCTCTCTCTCTCTCGCGCTCTCTCTCTCTCGCGCTCTCTCTCTCTCGCGCTCTCTCTCTCTCGCGCTCTCTCTCTCTCGCGCTCTCACTCTCTCGCGCTCTCTCTCTCGCGCTCTCTCTCTCTCGCGCGCTCTCTCTCGCGCTCTCTCTCGCGCTCTCTCTCGCGCTCTCTCTCGCGCTCTCTCTCGCGCTCTCTCTCGCGCTCTCTCTCGCGCTCTCTCTCGCGCTCTCTCTCGCGCTCTCTCTCGCGCTCTCTCTCGCGCTCTCTCTCTTGCTCACGCGCTCTCTCTCTCTCGCGCTCTCTCTCTCTCGGGCTCTCTCTCTCTCGCGCTCTCTCTCTCGCGCTCTCTCTCTCGCTCTCTCTCGCGCTCTCACTCGCGCTCTCACTCGCGCTCTCACTCGCGCTCTCTCTCGCGCTCTCTCTCGCGCTCTCTCTCGCGCGCTCTCTCTCGCGCGCTCTCTCTCTCGCGCTCTCTCTCGCGCTCTCTCTCGCGCTCTCTCTCGCGCTCTCTCTCGCGCTCTCTCTCGCGCTCTCTCTCGCGCTCTCACTCGCGCTCTCACTCGCGCTCTCTCTCGCGCTCTCTCTCGCGCTCTCTCTCTCTCGCGCTCTCTCTCTCGCGCTCTCTCTCTCGCGCTCTCTCTCGCGCTCTCTCTCGCGCTCTCTCTCACACTCTGTCTCGCACTCTCTCTCGCTCTCTCTCTCGCGCTCTCTCTCGTGCACTCTCTCTCGCGCTCTCTCTCTCGCGCTCTCTCTCTCGCGCTCTCTCTCGCGCTCTCTCTCTCGCGCTCTCTCTCTCGCGCTCTCTCTCTCGCGCTCTCTCTCTCGCGCTCTCTCTCTCGCGCTCTCTCTCTCGCGCTCTCTCGCTCGCGCTCTCTCGCTCGCGCTCTCTCTCTCGCGCTCTCTCGCTCGCGCTCTCTCGCTCTCGCTCTCTCGCTCTCGCTCGCGCTCTCTCGCTCGCTCTCTCGCTCTCGCGCTCTCTCGCTCTCGCGCTCTCTCGCTCTCGCTCTCTCTCTCGCTCTCTCTCTCTCTCGCGCTCTCTCTCTCGCGCTCTCTCTCTCGCGCTCTCTCTCTCGCGCTCTCTCTCTCGCGCTCTCTCTCTCGCGCTCTCTCTCTCGCGC